>NC_141151.1:72767630-73067630 GCF_053477565.2 Lygodium microphyllum | reverse complement strand
CTTAGTAAGAAGTTTGAAGTGGTAACTGATGCTAGCACAATTGCTTTAGGATGTGTACTTATGCAAGAAGGTCATCTCGTAGCATATTCTTCAAGAAAATTGAAGAGCCATGAAAGGAATTATGCTACCCATGACCTAGAGTTGTTGGCTATCATCCATGCTCTCAAACTTTGGAGGCATTACTTACTAGGTAACAAATTTTCCTTAGTAACGGACCACAAGAGTTTTAAATGGATTTTCACCCAGAATGAGCTCAATATGAGGTAACATCGATGGATCGAAGTACTGGAAGAATATGATTTTGAAATCAAATATAGGCTTGGAAAAGAGAATGTAGTTTCCGATGCACTCAGTCTTGCAAGGCATTTCTAAATTCTCTCATTTTGCAAGATCCATCAACAGCAAGGTCTCTAGCCACAAAGGTATCAATGCCAAACAACCCAATTCTTGAGCTAGCAAAAGAAGGGGCATATCGTGACCCAGTCTATCAAAAAATGCTAAGAGAGATCCCCATCAAGGATCAAGACCTAAAGCTAAAGACGAAGTATCAAGAATTCTCCATCAGTAGTGGACTTGTCTACTTTAGGACAAGATTATGTATCCCTACAAGACAAACTCTCAAGCAGAAGATACTTTGGGAAGCCCATGACTCCCCTTTCTTAGGGCATCCTGGTTATGCCAAGACCCTTAATACAGTCAAAAAGAGCTATTATTGGGAAAGGCTCAAGGGAGACATACTCAAATATGTCACGAAATGTGTCTTGTCAACGCATTAAGGAAACATGTTAAAATGCTTGGGAAATTGCAACCACTTGACATTCCACAAATGAAATGGGAGTTCATTAGTATGGACTTTATTGTTGGCCTACCCCAAGTTCAGGGAGGATATAACTCTATTATGGTTGTAGTAGATATGCTCATCAAGGTCACACATCTCATCCCTGTCAAGACGAACTATAAAGCTTTAGACATTGCAAGATTATTCATCAAGGAAATATTCAAACTTCATGGGTTACCCAGAAGAATCATTAGTGATCGTGACTCTCTTTTCACATCACACTTCTGGAGGGCTATCTTTGAGGCTATTGGAACTCAACTCTGTTTCAGTACAGCTTACCATTCCCAAACTGATGGTCAGACAGAACGAGTCAATCAAGTCATCGAAGATATGGTTAGGGCATACTATTGTCGCGAACCCAAAAAGTGGATTCAATACTTACCCCTGGTTGAGTTTGCCTACAATGCTTCTTACCAACAGAGTATTCAGATGACCCCTTTCCAAGCATTGTATGGGCATGATTGTCGTACCCCCTTGAACTTTTCGGATCCAACTTTGAGGATAGAAGCTTCAAGACAGATGCTCGAAGACATGGATTATCAAATCAAATCAATAAGACAAGACACTCAAGCTTCCAAGGATAGACAGAAGGCCTACGCTGACTCAAAATGACAAGACAGATCCTTCATCGAAGGTGATATGGTCTTCATCTGTGTACACCCTAAAAATAGTTCACTGTCCTTGGGAGAGTACAAGAAGCTAAGTCTGAGGTATTGTGGACCTTATAAGATCACCATGTGCCTAGGGCCTAATGCTTACAGAATACAACTATCTGCAACTCTAAAGATTCATAATGTATTCCACGTTAGCCTATTGAAAAGATATCTACCTAATCTGAATCATGTACTTGAGGATCAGCAAATTGTAATGCCTAGCCAAAGAGTCCTTGAGCTACGGCTTGATAGAATCCTAGATGTTAGGGAGAGGCATTTGAGATCAAGGACCTTGAGAGAATACCTCATCCAGTGGAAAGATTATCCAGAAGAGGATGCCACCTGGATGGAAAAGAGTACTCTCAACCAACAATACCCCCAGGTCTTCTCGAGATGAGGACATCACGATTCCTCTAAGGGGGAGAGGATGTAATATCCCCCCCCCCCCCCTTACCTTCTGCATAAGAACCCCCCCTTTAAATTTTTTTAATTTTAACCCAAATTTTTTTACTCTCTCCCCCTGCCGATTGCATGGCGAGGAGAGAGAGAGAGAGGGAATAAAGAGAAGGGGGGGCATGCAGCCCCCCAAGTGGAAGGGGTGGTGGCCATGAACAGCCGTCTCCCCCCCCCCCCCTTCCTATACCACCCCTCCCCACTATAAAGGGGAGCCCTCCCCCCCCCCTTTGTCATCAAGCAGCGCCCTCCCCCCTGGTGGTCTCCGAGGGTAGCAGCCCCTCCCCTCCCTCGTCAACGGACAATGCCCCCCTCCCTCGTTGTCAGGCAGCGCAGCCCCCCTCCTCATCATCATCACGAGAGAGAGAGAGAGAGAGAGAGAGAGAGAGAGAGAGAGAGAGAGAGAGGAAGTTTCTGGAAGATTCTTCTTTCCCCCTCTTAAAGAGAGTTCACACACCCCTCAACATTTTCGAAAATACACCCCTCCCCTTAATTATCTTTTGTCCACTCAACGAGAGGCGGCGAGAATTTTGCGTAAGAGAGTGCGAGAATTCTATCTCTCGTATACGCGTCTTCGAGTATGGCCCCAAATCATTGTTCCACAAGGATGGCCAAAAACCTTGCAAGTGTGGATGGTGGTTCGAATCAAGACGGCACCACAACCGCGAACAATTTATCAGGTGTGAATACCATTGGAATCAAGACATCACTCCAAACCCAAGTTGCTCTATTATTAAATCATAGATTATAATTATCACGATGAAAAATCATATTCACATGTATCACATAAATTGCGTGTTTGATAATTTCCTAGGTGTGAACTTAGTTGTGATGTATGTAACAAACAAGATAAATTTTGTTGTAAGATGATATCATAATAGGTGAAATTGATTAGGTAATTGCATTGTAAATTACCCAAAAAAATATTGCATGAATTCTTGCATAAAGTGCATTGCTCCTTGCCCAAGTTCTTGCAAAATACATTTCAGAGGACATCAAAGGAAGCAAAGTGCAACTCCATATCGCAAGATGGATTCTAAGGTACATGTAATAAACTGCAAAAATATTAAAGTGCAACTAGACTCATACAATGATCACATCAAGTTATAAAGATTAGATAATTCAAGAAGGTTATAGATCATGTAAATAATTACATAGAGGATAATGTTAAGATTGCATGCATAGAGAGTACCTTTGCATGTGTGGCATAAAATATCGTATGGATTATATCAAAATTGTAAGCATTGAAATGAAGGCATGGCATTACGTCGCGTGCATTAAAGTTGTTGGGAAAAATACCAAATGGGACTGAGATCCATGAGTCCCACGTCAAAGTCCTTGGTAACTTCAAAAGGGATAGGTAAAAGCTTAGTGCATGTAAGCATTATTGAGAGGGCTTAAGAAGATTACACTTAAGACGGAGTAGAAACTGTTCTAAACAAAACCATCTTGACCAACCATGGTCAAGGGGATAGAAAATCTTGATCAATTAAGATCAAAGATAAAGGTACATAGGTACTTCAAGGGATCTAGGAGACAACCAGCAAGTTGACCAACCGAGGACAATGGGGTTGTCCATGATCTATCTTACAAGGAGACCTAAGGTAATGATAATTAGGGTCGGTAGGGTACAAACCCTAACCCAAAGAAAAAGGGGAAACAAGCAACCTAGCTTACCAAGCCCCTGGAATCTTGCCAAGTCGTGAACGATCCAGGATCCAATGCTGGGAGCATTCGGGAAAAAGGAATCACACCTTAGCAGTTAGTCGTACGAACAACCACCGTAATGATCGTGATTGTACACTTAGGTACACTTTTTGAACTTCTTTGCTCAAGGAACTAATTCAAGATAAAACACTTAATGCTTCAAGTTAAAATCCTGGAGGGGGAGGCAGGTTCAATTACCTCCGACTGCTTACCTAGCCCTATCCAAGGGGGTTGTTAGCCACGCCGGGTATATGGACTAAACCCGCCACGAGAGGTCTCTCCGTGGGTGCTGCTTGGAGCGGGAGGACGCTTGGGTGCCAGGGGGAGGCTCCAGCTGTAAATTCCTTACCTTCTGATCCCGCACAAGAGGCCGACATTACTTGAGATGGGATCTCAAGGCCTGTGTACTAGTCTACAGGCAAAACTTGGAGCAACAATCCTATTGATTGCTGGGATAGCCTTCAGGCATGATACTTGATGTATTTCAGGACTATGATAAATAAAGATCAGATATTTGAAAAAGGAACTTGCTTGACATTGTTTTTGTGTCAGTGTCTAAGTTACATGAAGGAACCCGTGTTTAAATTGATTAATTAAGGAAGCTGCCTTTGCATGTCAAACATAATGTGGTAGGTAATTAGATAACTAAGCAACCCGAGGAAAGTGTCGGGAAGTGACTTGGGTCCATCCTCCAAAAATGTGGTCCCGGTTAGCTGGGAACTTTTCTCAAAAGATGTGAAAATGATACTGTGAAGACCTAGAGTCGGTAGAGCTAGAATCCCGGTTTATGTTGTTTTAAGGGAGCGGAATGGGACTATGCCTTATGGGAAGAGAAGTTGAGCTTCGCATCCCTCTTGTTTCCCATTCTCCATGAGCCAAGTGCAGCATAAATCTACTTCGACTCTGTTGTTCCCACGCAAAGTGGTTCATCAACACTAGCTACTCCCTAGAGACTTGGCTGACAGGAAAGAAATCTTGACTTCAGGTCGGTCCTAAGTGGGAACGGCCGAATACTTCCACTTCGGGGCAAACTCGGAAAGACCTAGATCGCAAACACTATGACATTCCTTGCGAGTGCCAGGTGGCACTTTCTAGACTCTCTTCCCGATGGACTACTAAGACGTGTCCCATAAGTGGACAAGCGGACATATTACAGGTTCTTAGCTTGAGGATATCCCTTCAAGCGAGATGGGATGGGAAGGAGGCATGGACGAAATGCCTAGTTGAGCTCGAACACT
This sequence comes from Lygodium microphyllum, assembly GCF_053477565.2. Classification (NCBI taxonomy): domain Eukaryota; kingdom Viridiplantae; phylum Streptophyta; class Polypodiopsida; order Schizaeales; family Lygodiaceae; genus Lygodium; species Lygodium microphyllum. Next base: position 73,062,741 of record NC_141151.1, on the reverse strand, counting down.
TATCAAAAACTCATCTTCTAGCCACCCATGTGCTAATATGCAAAAAGGCAAGTTGCAAAAGCTGGTTTGACAAGCATGTCAAGTAGTAAAACTTTGAATAGGGCAACTTATTACTGTTGTACTCAGTCAAGGAACATGAAGAGAAAATGAAATTTTGGGGGCTAGGTCCTTTTAGAGTTTGAACCATCAACCAAATTGCTAACATAGAACTCAAAACCCTAGAAGGTAGTTCATAGGTTTCTTCAATGGCAGTCGTATAAAGAAGTACTTTCCTTCCATGTACCCACTACATGAGTCTTTAATGCTCACGCCCCCTATCAAAGTACGAGTAGCCACTATCATTGAGCTGGACAATGAGGATGAGAACACTATAGAACTAGCTTGCCTAAGCATAATGGTCACTGCCAAGCACACATGCACCATCAATTAATTGATCAATATGAGGGAGCTGACTTTAATGTCTTAACTCATGATCATTGGATCCAAATTGGCAAACCGTAGTTACAGCTCACTAATGCTAATCTTAGCCTGCATGGGAACCGATCATATGCGCTCTTGGAAAAGTGCAAGGCTACAATTTCTATCGAGTCTGAAAACATGCCAATGATCTTCTATGTGTTTCCTAACACTACAGATGCAGGCATAGAGTCGCTATTAGGACAAACCTTTAAGAAGCAATCTCATTGCAATGTTGACTACAAGTCGCAGTGTATCCACCTAGCCGTGGGCAACATCCGCATAGTTACAGCTTTGAGAAAGGGTAGTGTGACTCCTTCTAAGCCTGCAAATCCATCGATAGAGAAACCCATACTAGCCAAGTCTCAATGCCATCAAACCGCTAAACCCAACACTAAAGTCCATGAACCCCAGTTCAAATGGGTACTAAACATCAAGGACCACCACCTAAAAACAAAAACCCATGGCTGCGCAAGGCTAATCACCCACACTTAAAACCTAGGAGGCCAAGACAAAACTATAAACATCGATGTACGGTCAATCCACGATGGGTCCTCAAGACCTTATTGCAATCGCAAGGCTATTATGAGGGTACCACCTAGATTTGGCTACCTAAAGCCAAAACAACCAAAGGCCCTACTCGAGCCACCCTCAAGCTTTTAACTACATGAAACATTAAGCCAAAGACACTTAGGCCACAAGAGAATCGGGCCGCTAAGTCCATAGAACCTCCAAATCCTAGATCAGCAGGACCTAAACCAATCTATCACCCAAAACCGTAGCTTGCTACTAACAAACTGCCCAAATCTAGCATCGATGGTGCCCCTCACACCTCAAAAGCATATAGTAGCATGACAACTGCAATTACAACCAAACCCATCAAACATGAGGCCAAGCTACAACCTCAAGAGCAAACCAAGTAGCAACCATTAGTTATTGAACTCTCTAGTTCTATCAAACCTCAACCACCTACCGTGGCCTTAGACCCTCCTATGAGCAGTGATCAATTCTAATATTGGCTACAGACTTAGCTAAAAATATGAGGGATGACTTGGTTTCTTGCCTTAGATGCTTGGACGTGACTTTCATGACACTGGCTAAAAGCTACGATCGACTAGACTTAGGCCTCTTGGAGGAACCTATAGCAACAAAAGTGTAAACACTCCCTTGCTCTTGGGAGGAGTCAAAATTTGTATTCATTAAGGCTTCCAAAGAAATTGAGGAGTTAGTTGCAACTAAGATATCTATGGAATAGGCAATCAAACAATGTCTCATTATGTCGTATAACAAGAACATGATCATGGCCACAGACCAAGAAATCAAGAAACTGAAATAGCTTGCTAACAATAACTCCTCTTTCTTGCAAAAATGAGATGCTCTTTTGATTGCAATGGGAACTAGAGGTATTCCAAATAATGACAAATGCTGAGGAGCGACATACAATCAAGGCATCAGAATATGACCCAACCTATGTAGCTCCAACTTCATATAGCATGTTGACTACCCTTCGTAATCGACCCCTCAAATAACACATTGAGGGGCATCCTTATTTAGATCACATCCTCACTAAGGAGGAGCTGCATGTTGCTAGCCGAGTAGACTCTAACAACTTCGTTCTTGGCACATGTAGGCATCCGCCCTTTGGACACGGACAACTATGCTACTTTAGAATATAACCCGAATTTCTATGCTTGGGTCATGTGATAGTAAAACACTAAGATTATGTGTTGAAGGCCCTTCATCCTCTAAACCTTTAATCTTAGGAAGGATTCTTCTCATTTCAAAAGGGGGAGGGGGTAAGGTTAAGCAAACCAAACACATAAGGAAAAAAATCAAGGAAAATCATACATGGGGGACCTTAATGGTAGGATGAAACAACTTATTATTGAGGAAAATGTCAATAAAATTTGAAATCAATAGACTACATGGAGGAAAAAGTCTAATTCTATACTAAAAACATTTTAATTTGCCAAGTATGAAGTTTTTTCTTCCAACAAGTGACCCAACAAGTGACTATTTTGAAAAGCGATAATGACAAACCATGGCAGAAAAGAGGAAAAAGCAAAGTACGGCCTCTTCCTTGAAAATTGGGCATACAACCAGCTCAAATTCAGGAGCATTCACAACATTAAAGAGGTGATGACCAGTGAGGAAGCCGTCAAGAGGATCGTAGACCAGTGCAACCTTGCCAAGTGCATCAAAAAGTTTGGCCACACTAAGTGTGTGGAATTCCCAAGGACATATAACCCTAACAAGGAGTGTGGGACAGTATTCGTGGGAAGCATAGAAGGAATGAAGCAGGTGCAGATCCCGCTTAACATGGCCTTGGTGGAAAAGGTGTTGGGATTGGACCGAAGGTAGAGAAGAGGCAAGGAAGAGATGTCTATGCCATGCTGGAGATGAGAAAGGAGATTGTCTTAACGAACGATGGCCTAAGCCTCCAGGACATTCCCAACACAGAAGTCAAATTGCATGCCAAGGTGATCCACTCCCTCTTCTCCAGCCAAAGGTACAACTTGCTCATGCATAGGATCAGTGTGCCCGTGCTGGAGAGCATAGCGGCTCATTTGTTGGGATGAGGTAGATTGGAATGGCTGCAAAAGGCCATAGACCAATCCACTAAAGCACTAGCCCTTGGAATGAGACCGACAAGTGGAGACTCCCTAGCATCGAAAGGAACAAACAGGAAGAAGCCTTTAGCCAAAGCCTCGTTTATACAGTATGGTAGAATTTTGACCGTCCTTATCCAAGAGTTGATAAAAGAGGCACGGGATAGAGAAGAGGGAGTGGATGAAACACCCGATAGGTCACCCCTCATTATGACAAAGAACAATAAAGTGAGAGGAAGGTTAGTAAGGAGGAGGAAGAGCAAGAAGCTCAATCTAGTAGAGCAGGCAACAGAAGGAAAGCAAGGACTCCTAAGAAGAAGACAACACCGAAGAAAGGAAGAAAAAGGAGGAAATTGACCTACAAAAAGTCAAGATGGAGTCAAAAAGAGCTGAGAAAGAGAGGAGGAGAAAGGCCACTGTTGAACAGGAGGAGGAATTGAGGAAGAAGAAAGAGGAAGACATTGAGCTGGCCAAACGCAAGTCAATGGAGCAACAAGGTGAACAAGGCAAGATGGACACCTTGTGCGCGAGAAGAGAGGAGGGCCGAGATTCAAGCACTCAGGTACCTGAAGGCACACCAACCATATCGTAGGACAGCAAGGGAAAATCCCTCGTCCATCCCATTCCTCCCCTTATGGTGCCTACCATCGCAATGGTAACGCCCACCTACAGCACCCCGATGCCACTAATCTTATGGCCTGCGTGCAATATTTTGTCAACAAGGAACTGGCTCAGGCAAAGAGCATGGAAACCTCAATTGTGGGGCAAAAAATACCAACAACATTAGCAGATGCTGAGTCAAGGTAGGACCCCAAGCGGCAAAAGGTGGGAGCCTCCATGACTCACATCCCCACAACTATGACACCACCCACTAACTACAATGATTAAAATATGGAGCTACTTTCTCAACTATGGAGAAGGCCAAGGAGGAAAAGAGAATAGTGGTGGCTAAGTTGGAAGCTAAGAAAGAGTTGGTGGTGGCCTTCCTACTGGGAAAAAACTCGACAGGTGGCCATGTGCCAAAAAGAAATTAACAAGCTAAAGGCCAAGCTCAGCACTAAGGAAGAAAAGGAGAAAACCTAGAGATAGCATCTCCAAGATGAGAACCAGGAGCTGGTTGCACTACAACGCAAATAAAAAATCCTGATAGTGCAGCACCAAGACCTAGAAGCTCAACTGCAAAGAGTTCAATTGGGCGTGGAAGAGCTTGCTAAAAGAGAAGTAGAAAGGGAAGTATGAACAGAAGGAGCATCACCGAGAGATCGAAGACCTGGTAGTCACAGTGTTCCTAGAAATAGATGAGCAGGAGAGGCTGGAGAGAAAAATTGAACACTTCGAAAAAGAGGAGGGGCTCACCTACAAGGGGAAAGAACAAGATTTGATCATAACAACCCTAATACAAAGGAAAGGGGATAACACCAAGGAGATAACGAAGAGAGCCAAAGAGTTGGCAACCTGCCGCAATGAAGGGAGGGTGAGAACCCTGGTGCACCATCTAGCTCAAGTAGATAAAGACAAAAATTACTTGCTGAGAGCAAAGCAAAGGCCACCCACTGTGAGCTTCCAAACACAGCAATGCACCTTCTTGAATACCCTATTGAACGTCACCCAAGAAAAGGAGGGACGGTTCGTAGAAGCCATCAAGAAGAAGCTGGGAATGGCATATAGGGCCCTAAGAGCTAGCATGCATCTGCCGCCGCAACCTAGGGGAGTTAGCCCAAGCCTGGAAAAGCAATGTCACTATCTCCCATTAGCAAGCCTAACCCCACAAGAAGTGGACGTGCTTGGATTCACCAAAGAAGAACAATAGGATCCAAGGCAGGAGGAGGAGGTCGACATGAACTTTGAAATGGGGCTACACAAGGAAGAGCTTGTCCCACTGCCTCCTTCCCCACTACCTGACGAGCAGCAACACATAGATACCTCCACAGAAAGAAAGGCAATGCTGAGGGAAAGAAGAAAACAAATGGTGGAGGAAACAAGAAGAAAATGGAATGGCAAAGAAGTGAGGACACCCTTCCAAGCACCTATCCCACCATTTGAGGACGATTCCCTAGCAAGCTTCCTTGCCAACCTTATAATCTGGGAGAGGCAAGAAATAGCCAGGAGCCCCTTCAACTTTAATTTCCAATTTCCCACCACCCTGCATAGAGTTTTGTCCAAGTGGTGGAGGAGGTAATTAACATCGAAGGCAAGCTCAAACAGAAGTGGTTAAAGGAGAGAGAGCAGAACCTTACACTATGACTGAAGATGCAAAATTTTGGCAAATAAATTTTTTGAAGTGCCAAGGTCTATGCTTGGCTATGAATGCCAACCTACATGGAGAAGAAGGGTCTATGATGCCAACATGGACACTTCGATGGCCTTTTGCAACATTCAACCCTTTGAGCGAAATGACTCAACTTTTATGCCCTACCCTCGAAGGGTGGGAGTGGATTGTCACGTTCCTACCTAATCATTCCCTGGCAACACATTTTAGTGGTCCATCAGGGAACTATCCTAGTTGGCTTCACCTAACACTTGCGAGAATGCATAGGGCCTATCGTCTAGGTTTTCCAAAGTCCACCTCATAACTGAAGGTATTGGCCATCCCCACAAGGATCAACCTACAAGCTCGGGGTCTTGATTTGAAAACTAAGGTCTTGATGCATCAACTAGCTCCATCGAAGGTGTCCCACAAGGACTTCTCGTCCAACTAGAGCGATCGTAGTTATCCTTGGTTCATGGAGTGCAATGCTTTTTTCTAGCTTGAAGAGAGGGAATGAGAAGAAAATAAGGGATATATATATATATAGAAAGAAAGAAAGAAAGAAAGTTATATTAACGTCTTCTAAAGACCAAAACTGGCCTATGAGACAAACTGTGATACAACTGATGAGGTCTAGCTATCCAAAATAAAAGTGCTGAATGAAAAGCTAAAAACTGGAAACTGAAAATATGGTGTTGTGAGTGTGATAAGTGTTGTGTATGTGTATGTGCGTATGTAGCTCTGGTGCTCCAGATAATGGCTACAAAAGGGTAACAAATGTCGGAGAGAGAGAGAGAGAGAGTGTCTGTGTGTGTGTGTGTTAACCCCAACTCGAGAGATGGAAGAAAAAGAAGTAAAAATACATAGGCAATGGAAAAAGCAAGACACGGGGAACAAGCAAGGATGCAAGGATGGTCTCTAAAATCAAGCTAAAGGCAAAAGCTCATTTTTAAGTGAAAGGAGCCCCAAAAATTTTGTAAAAGAGTGCCAGGCTTCCTCCTATGTAAATTGTAAAGGGTAGATGGGCATAAACTAAGCAAATAGGCCAAGTAGAAGGGAATGGAAAAAATGACCTTGCTGCAATGGTCAGTAAAGTAAAAAATGGGATGGGTGTCCATGGGATTTTAGGACATGTATATAAAGTTCAAAAAGTGAATGAGAGCTCATTCTTTATTGTGTGGCAAAGTGGACTCTTCTTCTTCTCTTGCTTGCTTGCTTGTGAGTGCTTGAGGAAGAGAGTGTGAGTGAGTGAGGGAGTGAGTGTGAGGGAGGGTGAGAGATCTTGGTGGTGAAGCCCTCCACCATCTCCTCTCTTCTTCTTCTCTTCTCTTCTCTTCTCTTGTCTCATATATGGCTATGGAGAATGGAGCTTGGAGGAAGAGGTTTGAGGATGCTTGAGCCTGCATCATGAATCGTACAGCTAGGTAACCTCACTACACTCATAGAGAGGGATAGCGCATTGACTATGTGAGAGTAGCCATTAGTGCTTGCTTGAAATGCTTGAATGGATAAGCGGTCCATGGGTCTTGGCAGTTGAGCATGAGCTCCCAACAAAGAGACTATATGTGTGTGCACACATGCATGCAAGAATAGAAGAGAATGAAAGAGAAAGAGAGAGAAAAGGTAGATGGGAGAGGAAAATAGGGGAGAGAGTTTGTGAGTTTCTATGTGCCTAAACATGCAAGAATGAGAGAGAGAGATGGGTGGTACCATAAGGAGGAGAGTGTGTATATATGTGTGTATGTATTGGGAGAGAGAAGAGGAGGAGGGAGAATCCTTACTTCCAAGACTCAAATACATGGGGAAGAAGCAAGTTTCCTCACCTTGTTGTAAAGTTGCCAACAAAGGAGCAACAAAGCAACCTAGCACATGCAAGGAACACTATTTTTTATTATGTTATTTATCATTCAAGTATCTTTTGCTAATATATTATCAAGTTAATTTTTAATTATAAAGAACCTAATTTTTAGGGGAAGCTATTAAACTGAAAATACAAGAAATAGACTATTTAACCAAGAAACCATAGCCAAGGTGGCTAGGCATGAAATCATATTACCAATGTTGCCTGAGAATCAAATGATGAGAGGGTGCATCATGATATGCACCCCAAGCTATGGTGGCTAAGAGTATGCACCCTCTCAGTTGTTGGTGGGAGGTTGAGACCTCAAACATGTAATGTTGTAAAATGGCAAAAAGATGCTAGGCTGGTTACAACTTACCCTTTTATACTTAACCCTAGTAGGCTAAATATTGGCTAAGGCATTTAGGCACTTTTGCTCTATTACAAGCTTTTATACTTAATCCTAGTAGGCTAAATATTGGCTAAGGCATTTAGGCACTTTTACTCTATTACAAGCCATCCCGCCTAGAAGAGCTTTGTCCTCAAAGCTGAATTTGGGAATAAGATACAAGGATGAGTATAAGAATTGTTTGAAATAGATGAAGTCATGTTAAAATAGGACTCCATGCTGAAGAAGACCAAATAAGTCGATAAAGAAAGACCATGTAAATGGAACAAACTGCTGTAGGTTGTCCAAAACAAGCTATAGTATAAATCTGGCCATATCAAAGTAGAAGTGTCCAATTTCCATATGTGATGTATAGAAGTGTACAAGAAAATATGTAGTATCCAGTCATGCCATCAAAATCAAATTTTGATGAAGATAAAGTATTTAACTTCAAAAAAAAAATATTACAGCAAGCTAATTATTGCCCGATGAATGAACTATCCTCTTGAAGAAGCCATGAAAATTGTTCCAAATATGAAGCATGTTACCGAGAAGATTCTTCCATAGGCAAAATCTTCCACTTAATAAGATACTCCACAATAACTCGGTTCCTTAGAACTTTCTCCCGCTTACCAATAATCTTTTTGGGTTCATAAATAATCAAACCATCTTTGTCAAGGGGAGGTAGTTCTTCAAGAACTTGGATTTCAGGGCCAACATACTTCTTGAGCTGAGATACATGAAAGACATTGTGGATGCATTTAGTTGAAGGTAAATCAAGTTGATAGGCAAGATCCCCAACTCTCTTAACTATTTGGTATGGACCATAATACCTATGTGTGAGTTTATTATGCCCTCCCTTAAGAGAAGCATAACGAGATTTGGAACCTTCAAGAAAACCCATTCACCTTTATCAAACTCCACATGTCTTCTTTTCTCATCCACATAGGCCTTCATTGTCTCTTGAGCTTTTCCAATGTTGTCCTTGCATTGCTTCATAAGAGCCTCCATCTTCTCTAACTCTTCACAATAATTAGGATTCACATCATCATGAAACAATGCGGAAGGCACTTGAACCTTGTAACCATTTAATGCTTTAAAAGGAGACATTCCAATACTCATGTGATGAGTACTATTATAACAAAATTCTACAAGATGAAGCCAATGGTCCCATGTGTTCTGTGTCTGATGGAAAAAATGATACAAATAAACTTCTATCCATTTGTTGACCCTTTTAGTTTTCCCATCCATTTGAGGATCATAAGTTGTACTAGGAGTCAAAGTAGTCCCCATAGAAGAGAACAAACTCCTCCAAAAGCTGCCCATAAACTTGGTGTCATGATCGAACACAATCTTCATTGGCATTCCATGAAGCTTAAAGATGCATTCCATAAACTGATCAGGAACTTGCTTTGTTGTAAATTGAGCCTTTGTTGGAATGAAATTGAATGATTTAGTCAATCGGTCTACCACCACATAAATGCTATTCCACCCATGCTTTGTTGTAGGCAATCCCATTATGAAATCCATGCTAATATTAGTCCACTTCCCATGAGGAATAGGTAGTGGCTAAAGCAAACCATCAATAGAGGTGTAAAATCCTTATTTTGTTGACATGAGAGACAACTCATGATACAGTCTTTAACATCTCTCCAAATCCCTTTTCAATAAAATCTATTATGAATATTATCAAATATTTTGAACAAACCATGATGTCCTAAAAAGGGTGAAGAGTGCATCTCTTGCAAAATGCGGTCTTTGAAAGATGATTGAGGAGTCAAGAAAAGCCATCCTTGATACCATAAAAGGCCATTATGCCATTTATAATTTGGATACTCTTCTTTTTCACCTTGCTAAAATTCCTTCATCATTTTGGATGCTTGCTCATCAAGAAAATACTAAATGTCAAGGATCCAATCTTTATGCACGATTGAAATGGTAGAGATAGAACATGCCCACGTTCTTGATAAGGCATCTGCCACCACATTATCTTTTCCAGTCATATATGATATCTCAAAATCATATCCATGAAGAGGAGCTAACTATCTTCATTGCTTGGGAGATAAATTTGGTTGTGAAATGAAGTATTTCAGCATACGATGATCACTTTTGACCTTGAAATGGCTGCCATAGATGTAATGATGCCACTATTTAATAGTATACAATATTGCCAACATCTCTTAATCATAAACACGTAATTTATGCTCCATGTCATCAAGCTTTCGGCTTTCATAAGCTATGACTCCATGGTCTTGACATAAAACATCCCCAATTCCTCTTCCACTAGCATCCACACATATGATAAACTTCTTAGAGAAATCCGGGCATACAAGGATAGGTGTTGAAATTAAGAGAGATTTCAGCTTACTAAAACTTTGATCATTGAGTCCCAAAAGAAAGCCTTATTTTTTAGTGTATCCATGTGGAGCCACCACATGAGCATAATTCTTGATGAACCTCCTATAGAAGGATGATACCCAAGGAATCCTCTCAAAGAGGTTGCATTCGTAGGAGTAGGCCATTCTTTAACACATTTCACCTTGTTGGGATCCACTCTAATGCCTTGCTCTCCCACAACATGACCTACGTATTCAACTTTATCTTCCATGAAAAAACACGTTGTCATCTTGACAAAGAGCATGTGTCTTCGTAATGTATCAAAGACCTCTTGTATATGCTTTAAATGCTCATCCTTGGATTTGTTATAGATAAGGATATTATCAAAGAAAACAAGGACTGTTTTGAACAAGAAAGGCTACGATATTTTATTCATGAGGGCTTGAAAAGTAGTGGGTGCATTGAAAAGTCCAAATGGCATAACCAAGAAGTGGTATAACCCTCTTCCAATCCTAAAAGTTTTTTTGAGATCTTCTACTTCCTTCATTCGAATTTGATAATAAATTGATCGAAGATCTATTTTAGTGAAGACCTTTCCATCTTAAAGCTCATCCAAAAGATCATCAATTTGGAGAATGGTATACCTATTCTTGACCATTGACTTGTTTAAATCCCAATAATCAATGCACATGCAAAATGATCTATCCTTCTTCTTGACTAAGAGCATAGGAGAGGCAAACACTGATTGACTTTGTTGAATTAAAACCCATTTGCAACATTTCTTTGACTTGTCGCTCCACTTCTTCCCGTTTAAACTTGGACAAGCAATAGGGAGGTTTGTTAATGGGCTTTGTGTTGGGCAATAAATCAATAGAATGGTCAACCTCTTGCTTTGGAGGTAAAGATGATGGTGGCTGAAATAAATCCTTGTATTCCTCCAATAGCTCTTCCAACCTTGGATCCCTTTTCTTTGTGGAAGAAGATGGCTAATTTGATGATTGCTCTTTATCTACCTTCCTAAGAAAAATAGTGAAGATGCATGACTTGGCATTGATTTATTTTCACAATTTCTTCATGGAGTTGAGTTTTATATATTTGTGGCCTATGCCTTTTAATTCTATGTGTTGTCCTTGCCAATCAAATTCCATTTACATGTGCTCCAAGTCTAAAGTGAATTTTTGAAGTATCTTCAATCAATTACATCCAGTAACAATGTCAATAGGCCCCATATCCAAAGTGATCAAGTCCACTTGTATTGTGTAAGAGGGCAATAGCTCAATTGAAGTACATGGACACACTTCTTTACTAGACTCATATGCACCATTGGCAACTTGTATATGTTGCAAGGACTCCATATCAATGGGTAGCAACTTCAACTCGATCAAAGATTTGGTGTTGATGAAGCTATGAGTGCTACTTGTATCTACTAAAATATGTGTAACCTTGCCATTAATGATACCTTTTGAGTCTAACTGTACTTTCCCCTTTGCAACCAATCCTTGAATCATGTGAAATGGTACACAAGAAAACATGAGAATCGTGAGTATCACACGGATCAAACGGAATCCATCCATGGGATCATAGAATCCTTCATTAGTGGAATCCTCTTCTTCATGAATCTCTTCGACCATTGGGTAAGCATAAACATGCAGTAAATTTCCCTTTTGATCTTCTTCTTCCTTGACTTCCACATCTTGAGTGATCACCATATTGATTTTTGAATTGTTAGCTTTGCACTTCAACTTGTGATATTGTGAACACTTCTCCCCACATTTGAAGCATAATACTTTGGCACGCATTTCTTTAAGCTTGTCGTGAGGAAGCAAGTTGTTATTAGAACTCTTTTGGAAAAATTTAGAAGCATTCTTAGCTCTTGAAAATTTGTCTCTTATCTCAGCCATATTTTTGAAATTTTGCCTCTGTTTTTGTGCATAATCTCCACCTGTTTAGAGGCATAAAAAGTTGAAAAAGCTGGCACTTTGTTGTCATAACTATTTTGATTGTTATAACCCATGTTTTCTTTCTTAAAAGAGTCTCTTGATTGGCTAAAAGGTTGCCCATATTTTGTAGGTTGATTGGAATATTATTACCCATACTCCTTTGTTGAAAATTTCCTACATCTCTCTTATACTTCAAGGAATATCTTTCAACCAATTGTATGGCCTCATGTATGTTTTTGGTTGTTGAGCTTCTACCTCCGATAGGTCAGGGTCAAGACCAAAAATGTATTTATTAAGCTTACCAAAATTTGAAATCCCTTCAACATACATGGAGAGATTCAAGTAGGTGTTGGAATAGTCTCTAATAGACCTTCCTCTTTGAGCACATGCATACCATCTTCTTTAGAGCCTTTCTTTTCCCAAAGGAGATATAACAAAATCAATTATTGCTTGCTTAAACTCCTCCCAACTGAGAAATTTTTTCCCAATATTGGGCATGTAATGCCACCGAGTATGGGTGTATCCTTCAAGATGAAGGGCTGTGAAATAAATATTGGCTTCTTCACTTCTAGGATAAAGGGTGAAGTACAATTCAAGCTTACTAATCCACTTCTCCCATTCCAAAGATGAATCGTTATCCCCTTTGAAATTAGTGATATTGATTTTTCCCTTATACTCTTTTTCATTGTAAGATGGCTACCCATAAGAGTGTTGCCTCCATGAATCTTTGTTCCATAAGTTTTGCCTAAAAGTAAGTGGCACAACAAAGCTTAACTCTATGTACTCCTCACTTCAACCATGAGCTAGTACAAATCTAGCTTTGATACTTGGTTTGGGATGTCATGGGCTGATCTTCTCTCACCATACCTTCCACCTCGTTTTTATACATTTGAGGGCTAATGATAAAAATTCTTGTAGAAGGGATCACATCCATGATAATCATTATCCCATCATCGATTATTGTCTTATTTCCCTTCATATCTATGACTATCTTTTGGGTTGATAAACTAAGGCCTTGGGGTATGAATGCAATGGATTTGTGAAGGGTAATGGTTGCCCCTCACTCAAGATGGTTCTCTCCTTTCAAAATTATGTATAACTAGCTAAGAACTGTAATATTTCCTGTTGAAGAATATTAGGTACTCGTGAGTCTCACGCAATGATGATGCCGGCATTGAATATATGGATAGTGCGACCTTTTACTCGACGTATCCTAATCTTCATTGGCAAAAATGAGACCAAGGGTTTAAAGAAACCTGCACATCCTTGTATGAACCTCCTCTTGGGAGGAGGTCATAAGGATAATATTGACGATAATGCAAATTTTTTCAATCCCCCCCCCCCCCCCCCCCGGCCGATAGTTGTACTAGAAGGGGAGGGGAATAGAAACTATGGGGAAGCTCCTCGATGGGAGCACGCAAGAGTGTGGGTGCCATGCATATTGGCAAGATGGAGAGGGAGGATCTCCCCTCCCCTCCCCTATTTAACCAGAGAGGACATCACTGCTAGAGGGAGGGGGATCGAGCTGAAGTGGTGGAGAGGCTGAAAGGAGAGTCAGGAGGCTAACAGAGGGAAAGAAGAAAGTACACACTGAGGTTTTAGTCCGTGACCCGACTATGGGAGCTGCCATGGTACTACCGTCGTGGAGTGGAGAGTGGCGAAACGATGTGCCAGCTGTCGCCGCCTAAAGCTAGAGCATGCTGCCATTGTCGTCTCCATTTCCTGCCACCTGGGAAGTGCCATCCGCTGCCTTAAGTGACTCCCCTTCCCTCCACGTGGCTTTGAACCCACAGAAGCTTCTAAGGGGGGCTCCTCTAAGCCCCCCTTCCCGTGGAGCCCCTTAAGCCCTTCCCATTGGAACCCAATTTCCTCCCTCGTGCCCCCTTTTTTTTACACACCCTTTTACCCCCTTGGTGTTAAAATTTCCCCCTCTCACCCCCGTGTTTGAGCTTTAAAAATCCCCTTTTTTTTATATATACCCATGCTTAAACCCCATTCCCATTCCCTTGGAACCATTATCACCTTTTTCCCCCGTGCCATAAGCCCTTTCACCCTTCACCTTTCCCCTTTTACCCTTTCACCCCCGAGTTTTAAACCCCTAATCCTTTTTCACCCCGTGTCCTAGAAACTCTCCAAGAATCCCCCTTCATATACCCTTTATTAACCTTTTTCCCCCTCTCGGTTTAAATCATTTTTAAGGGTCTTCTTAGCCTTTTCCCCTGGTTCAAATCCACCTTAAACCCCCCGTGTTAAAAGTCACTAAGGCCCCCTCTTGTGTTTTTTTTTTTTTTGAAACAACACTCATACACTCTCTTTTCACCGTGTATAAATCCCTATAGGGCCTTTTCTCTAGGCTTTGTAAACCTTGCCCTTCCGATGAAATTAAGACCTTAAAGGTCTTATTACCCCCTTCTCGTGGTTAATCCCTTAACAATTTCTTCCCTTGAAAAAGAGAAGAAGAGTATTGAAGCGACGGTGGAATTCCGAAAAGGAGTGTAAAGCTGCTTCCACATTCAAAGGACTACAACTATGATGCCGCCTAAAAAAGTCCAAGGAGTAGCTGCAGGAGGGTCATCTCCCGGTATCCATATGGATATCTCACCCCAAACCCAGTTTTTTCCTTCTTAATTTTATATCGGTTTTAATTTAATCGTACAAGATGAATTGTTAGGGATAAGATATATTTTGTCCTAGTTATTTACAATGAAGGAATTTAGTTTAATTGAACATGCAAAATAAATAAAGTATAAACATAGTTTTCCTTTAAATAGAATTATGCATTGAAACAAATCATGAGCAAGATTATTTACCCAATAAAGTAGTATACTTTGGATTAAGTCTTGAAGGTATAAAGCTGCATCTTGCACTCTTTTTACAATGAATCAACATGGAAGATGCAATACATGAAAGGTTTCTTATGATGCTTAAACTCTAGGAAGTTATCATTGCTAACTGCATAACTTAGCAAGGGAAAGATTGCTTATATGGCATGAGTTTTTGTTCACAAGCAAAAAAAAAAGAAGATTAATTGAATTTACCTAACCTCAAATCGATAAAGTTTAGGATTGAAAAATCAATTGACACATAGATAACAAATCGTGCGGAAGTGATCTCGATATTACCTTCTAAAAGTTAACTGAATTAATATAACTTAGAAATACCTATGTTGCGAAATATTCATTGGGAATGATTTAAAATCCAAGAAACGTTTATACCTTAAATACTTGCCCACCTTTCCTGATTTTAGGGTCAGTAAATCGTAAACGTAAAAGAACTAGGGTTCGTCCCTGAGGTTCTTAAAGAAAATAATAAAAGCTAAGAAACCCTAGGACCGTCAGTTTTAAGAAACTGAAATGGATTGTTTTGTAACTCCATTATCGCATAGTACGCTACAGGACTTGCGCGGCAAGTACGAAGTCATATGGTCTTGTGATTGATTCACAAAAAGAAAGGTTGAATACCCTCAACAAGGATGGCGGATCCTTACGCAAGTTATCTTACAAAAGAAAGTAAAAGGTAATCATTCACTGCATACACTTCATGTATGTCATTGTGTCCTTAGTGTGTGTTGTAAGAAATCCCAATGCTTAAATCTTCATCTATTTATTCAACATTATGGGCCTCATTTGTGTAATTTTGATCCTCTTGAAAGTCCCTAACACCATCATCCAATGCTTCAATAATGGGGTCTTTCTTCTCATTCCTAGCCATTAGGAGATAGTGTTGTAATAGTACACAATTTGTCAATAAATCCTCTATTTCTCTCAGATAAAGCACCAATCCCAATGCTTAATAGCTCTACAGGAAGATTATTATATGGGGATATACCATATTTTAAGAGATATGGAATTGGGTTGGATACTCTGAATGGAACAATGACAAACAATGTCCCCATGTATGTTGTCTAGGTACTGTCTCACTCTACCTAGTGTCAGAAAATTAGTAATAACTTGAGCTCCCCATATCGGATCACCAAAATTTTTCATTCAAATAGAATCTTAGGATCCCCTCTTAGAATGGAGCTATCAAGTTCTTAGTTTGGATCAGGATAGAATTTTTTGTAATTGAATCATCAAGTCTATTAAAGTTTCATGTACCATGTCCACCACCTGTAAGTACAATGGTTTACAGGTGCCCCATACCTTGAGTGGAAGAAACCCTTGTACACTATTGTAGCAAGTAAAAGAGGATTATTGGGCACCTATAGGGCTCAAGAATAACCTACACATTGGTAGGTATCTACTGTAAGACTTGTAAAATGGTGACCACCACCTGTAGGCATCCTAAAAATAGAAGATGCCTTGCACCTCTTCCAATCTTGTTCCAAATGGAATCTTTAACAACCTGTGGTACCCTGAATAGGGCTAATCTCACTACTGTACTACCGCCAAACTTTGACAATGGGGATGGGCTCCGAAACAAGAGGGGTGTGCAAAGTTCCTCCTCATGCTGGCTTGTGCGCCCCTTCAGGGTCATAATCAAGAAGGGAGGGTCGCCTCTATTTTGTCTTCTTGACTCGCCTGGCATCTGCTTTTCCTCACATGAAGCAACATGGCAAGTATATTCTAATGGCTAATCAAACAAGGATGCTATGCATTGACTAAGAAAGCCTTTAAATTCTTCAACGAAATGCAAGTAGATATTGGAAAATAACTGAATTGAAAAGGCTATGGATAGTGCATTACCCTTTTGCAGTGACTCACTGTTTTTACAATATTTCTACTTACCATTTCTATCATTATTTCAATCTTGTAGCATCAATGTTTAATCATCCGACAAAAATCCAAGTTAAGTAGGCAGTGAGTAGTATTTATGCAATCAATTCAGCATCAACATTTGAATGGGCAGGAAAGAATTTCATCAAGCAATCATAATCAATCCTAGGCTGAATTCTGCATGCCCTTCAATGGGAATTAAGAGGTTCTATTACACTCAATCTCTCTTATAAACAATAGGATTGGTTCAACAATTGGATTAGAAGAGAGATCAAGTTGAAAGCAATAGAATTACCTCTTTAATGTTGATGAAGATTTGTAGATGAATCCAACCAATCAATATTCAGCATAAACCACCATCAATGGACCAAGATTTAAGTTTATAAGACCAACTTAAAGAAAGCTTTGTCCAATATGAATGCTCCCATGTAATTTCAACTCCCAATCAATAAGATTTCTCCAATTCTTCAAGAGAATCCAATGACTTGATAGAAGTCTACAATGGCTTGTTGGAGAAGATCCTTTGAGCTTTGAAGAGTGTAGATTCTTATTAGAATCAAGTATTCTAAGAATTTTTAGATGTTTCCATTTTGAGAGGCTAAAAATTCCTTCAATCTTGAAGAAATTATTCAATGTAATCCCAATCTTTATGGAATACCTTCAATTAAACATTCCCAGGGTTGTAGACAACAAAAGTCCCATGAATTGAAGCCTCAAGGAATCAAAATTTGATGAAGATTGATAGTTGCCCTGTTTTTCCCCAATCTATGATGAGAGGAATGCTTCAATCTTGCTTGGAAGCTCCAATATTTGCTCAATGTCAGTTGTAGATGCTTGCTTTTCACTTCTTGAAGCTAAAAGAGACCAAGATTGACTCAAAACTTCAAAAAATTGTTGAAATCCTCATGCTGTCTATTTTCAGCCATAGCTAAGGTTGTGAAGGAAGCTTCATGGCTCAAGGAGAGTGAAAGATCAATCAATAGAGTGTAGGTACTTCATGCCAGGGCTACTGAGAGCGGAATTTAGGTGACGAGAAGTGCTTAAAAATAACTAAAAATTATGAATATCAAGGGAAAAATATTCACCGTCAAAGGCGGCGGCTTGATCTAGGACGATTTTAAGCGCCAAAGTGCTTTAAAGGCGCCCGAGCGACACTTGTTGATTTTTCATAATTTTTCAGACACTCGTGCGGGTTGGCACAAGCTACTGGCCAATGCGGGATGCTAAGCCGGACGCCCAGGATTTTTCAGAGCTCGATTCTGAGTCCGGACGGGGGAATGGCCAAGAAACCGGTCAAGATACGAAGGGGTGGACCAAAGTTTGGCCAAAGTGGGCATGACCTTTGGGAGCCCAATTTTAAATGTCACATGAAAGGAAGATGGAAATGAAAGATGCCAAATCGTGGAGAGAGAGCACACAGGATGGCGCCAAAAAATGCGCTTGGAAGATGGAGGTGCATCATGCAACCTCAATACAAACCCCCCCAATGATTATTGGCAGTCATTCCCCTCTGAATCCTGACTCTATCGCCGCCCTTCGCTCGCGCAATGATGCCCTCTTTGAAGATCTCTAATTTCAGTCTTTCTCTCTCCTCCCTCTCTCTCTTCTAAAGGCAAGTTCATGTGGGAAGAAGAAGGAAGAAAAAAGAATGATGGAGGCTTGTCCGGCAAGGATCGGATTGCTCCACGGGCTGGAAATGGTGATTTGTGATTGTGCTGGACATGAAGTGCTGCTGATTTTCAGATTTGCAGCCATGGACATGAAACCCGAAACACGCAAATAAGCGGTAATTCAAAATTTTCAAAGGAAAATTGAGATTTCATGGCTTTTGATTGATAAAATGTTGTTCATGTGGGCTAAAATTTGTTTATGTTGCTGTTTTCCATGAGTACTTGCTGATCATAATCAAAAAATCAGAAAAATATGCATCTTGTGGCTCAAAATAATACACTAAAACACGTAAAATATGGAAAATCAAGGGAAAATGATATTTTTGGGCATAAAAATGGAAAAATGTATAGGAACACCAACTAAATTTTCATTTTTGCTGCAAGAAGGAACTAAGGGCCACAACCCATAACCTATTTTGAATTTTTGGTAATAAAATAATGCAAAAAATAAGGAAAAATACAAGGAAAATAGAGAAAAATCACTAAAAATAGGAGAAAAATGCATTTTGGGTGCGGAAAATTAATGATAAATAAGAGCAATGTTTGTGAATGTTTGTGGGGACTGAAGCATGAGGATTTGCCTCAGTTCAACCCCACCTTCTTGTTCTAGTGTGTTTTTCCCGCTTTCTACACATAAAATGATGGCAAAATGCCTTATAAATCCATACAACAATGCAACATTTGATCGATGGGAGGGTAGGGTAGTTGAAATACGTCTAAATGTCGTGTGAGATGATGGAAAAGTTGTTGATTTCTATGGATAGCATTTAGGACGGATAATAATTATAAGTTAAGAGCCTAGTAGTACGAGGGTTTCCTTGGTGCTAGGTTTGTGCAACGCCGCATAAGAACGGTAGTTGGAAATCATTGAAAGGATGTTTTCCACATGTGCACAATATTGATTTCATAACTGTTTGAGCACTTGGCATCCACAAATACATAAATCATGGAAATATTTAAAAGTATCAGAAATCCTAGATGCACAACAATTGTTTTCATTAGGACATTGACCTACGTTGAGTGAGAGACAGGACACCCTAAGCCATAGGCTAGTCGTGGGGTCTAGGGAAAAGAGAAGTAAGGACAATCGTACATTCCTGGACACGTTTATTTGGTACCTTGAGCAACTTTTGTGCGATGTGTCTATTTGTTGAGCGACGCACTGAGGGGCCAATCCCCAAGGTGTAGGAGAGTCGCAGAGGGTTGACGGCATTCAACCGTAGGAGGAACCCCATGTGTATGTGATTCGAGCCTTTTGGCTATGTGAAAGGGACTCCCTCTGAGGAGTAATATTGTGTTAGGATCAGTTGGACTACAACGTATTACAAACGCAATGTTTAGGAAGGCAGAGATTTTGATAGACGCTCCTGGCCGCGAGGCCGAGGGGTTGTCTTGTGCATAGTGACGAGGCCTGGCTAGCGCATGAGCCAGTGCCGGCCCGTTTTCAGGTCCATCAGTGGTGCGTTTGCCGGGAGCCGCTTAAAAGTGGCGGTCCTCGAATCCTGGTTGTCTAGGGACCAACTAGCAGTTTATGCCAAAGGATACTGAGATTGATCTGTTATTTATTGATAAGCATCGTCTAGCAGAAATCCAAAAGCAAGAAAGAGACGAAAGAGCTAGGCGACGTGCTGAAATTTTTAGGAGATATTCCCCTAAGCGTAGCGGTACTGAACCCTTACGAGGGAGTGGATTTAGTGGTCTTGGGACCACAAGAAGTAAGTTAGGAGAAGGTGGAAGCTCTAGTGCTCCCCTTCCTTCCATAAGCCAGTCTATATCAAGTGCGGGAGGTGTAACCTCACTGTACCCTATTCCTAGTGCAAATCCAATCCTCGTCATGGTGCAGCCTATTGCAATTCCAGCAGGAACAACGGATTTACCGGCTCTAGGTTACCCGCTACCCATTTTTAATGGGCTAGTAGAGGAAGATGCAGAACTCCACATTAGGGAGTTTCAAAAGCTGATGTTTAACTGTCGCATTCAAGAAGAAGGGCATTTAATGATGTTCTTCAATATGACTCTCAAAGGAAGAGCCGCTATATGGTATCATGGTTTAGAAGCCAGAACCATATTGAATATTGATGCATTTTATGGAGCTTTTCGAAGGGAGTTTGCCCCCGAAAGGGGTGGGCAATATTGGTTGCGTGTACTCAACGTGACCCGCCAAGAACCACACGAGGATATTCGTGCTTATGCGAAGAAAATAAAAGAGGTTTTCCGTAAGTTGGACACCTCTATTCCCATCCCTGCAGCTGCCCAATTGCAATATTTCCTACATGGTTTGGACGTTAATATCCAATTGCAGTTGAGTAGTGTCCCCTTGGGGGATATAGATACTGCCATTACATGAGCACAAGAGGTGGAATCCCGACTACAAGCAGCCTATGCTTCTCGAGGCAATTCAAATATGGGTTTAGTATTGGGAAACAATATGGCAATGGCCAATGGCAGTAGTGGTCAAGGGATAGCGATGGCTAACCCTAATGGGAGAGGGAACATGATACAGAATGTGCCTTTATTACCAGCTCCCCCTAGCATGTCGATGCCTACGGGCAGTCAAATGGCTCCAAGTGGTGGAGGCCAGGTGGTCAATTCTAACACCATGCCTGTGGTTCAACAACCAGTGCCTAATCGAATTGTTAGGCTGATGGAACGACATGGTAATGACCAAGGCTATGAATCGAGTTCTTCCAATGTTCTTGGCGAGGTTAAGGACATGATGAAGCATTATACCGACATGATTACGGAGCAGTATCGACAAATAGTCGTGGATGTCAACTTCCTTAAAAAACAACAAAACTTGATAGGAAGTAGATATCCAGATGAGGGTGCACCTTCGAGGTTTAGTTATAAATGGTGTGGAGGGCAGCACTATCCAAGAAATTGCCCAAATGTTAAGTGCGACATCTATGGAAAATCCGGCCATTTAGCAGCTACTTGCTGGAGTAAGATCAGTTCCCTCCAACGAGGTAGTCGGCAACCACAAGGAAATGATTCCCAGCGAGAAGATGGGCCTAAACAAATACTTCAACGACCAAAGACTACAGTGGAGGAGCTACCAAGTGGTAGTGGGGTTAGTTTGATTGAGGCTGTACGCGTTAATGATGCTGAAACCTCTAATCTGCGAGCTGTTCTTACAAGAGGTCAAAAGGGTAGAGAAGCCGACAAGGATAAGCCTGTCGACGGAAACCCTAAACAAGGCGACAAAGGAACGCAAGTTTTGGATCCTTCCATGGAAGGGGGACCTTTGAAGCCTGTGGAAAGTAAAGCCGATAAGGAACCACCAAAGAAGAAGGTGAAAGTTAAAAAAAAGGCAATAACGCCGGTTCAGCGACCTAAAGAGTGGATGGTTTGGCGTGAAAAGCGAGCTCTATCGAACTATCATGAATTCAATTTGGCGAGCTCTCTTTGCGAAGTCAAGCCGGATGTGAATCTTTTACAACTTATTAATCTTTCCCCAGGAGTACGTAAGGAATTTAGAAAGATTCTGCGTACCGGTTATATCATAGAACCTTTGAGTATTGCACGAGTCGGTGATGACTAGTTCGAGCATGCTGAGAAGCATTGCCCAAGGGTTGCAGCCTATGTCGATGGGATATTAGTAGATTATGCCATTGTCGACACGGGATCATCTGTTAACATTATGAGTTCTGAACTGATGGAACGGTTGGGTCTTGCAATCCAGAAAGATACCTCCACAATTCTCAGAATGGCAGATGATAGTTTGAGATAGCCGGAAGGCTGCATTACTAAGGTCCATGTCACTGTTGCCAATGTAGAATGCTTGTTGGACTTTAGGGTGATTCGTTTTGCAGGCCGTCCAAGTTACCAAGTATTACTCGGACGACCTTGGATCTTGCAAGCGGACTGCCAAGTAGATATGCCCGCCGGTCGGCTAATATTCGGCAGAGGTGCCCAGCGTGTGGTGGTTGATGCTTATCCTGAGTCCCCGCAGAGTGAGAGAGCTCCTCTATCTTCTACAGAATTGGAGACATTAGAAGATCTATCTGCCAGTGAGACATCATCGAGTGATGAGTCCCAAGAGGGATCCACCACGGAGGACATCTATCAAATCACTCTGAATGAGCCGATAGAGGGCCAAGAGCGTATAAGAGATGTAGATGTTATCGAGCTAGACCTTGGTACGCTTGATGATTCGCGGCCAATCAAATTAGGTTCTATGCTCAGCACAGCAGAAAGGGAGGACTATGTGGCCTTGATCCAGGAATTCCGTGATATCTTTGCCTGGAGTTATGATGAGTTGAGAGGCATCCCTCCTAGTCTTGTTGTTCCTACAATTCCGTTGAAAGAGGGTAGTCGTCCTGTACGGCAGAAAGTAAGGCGTATGCCTTTCGAACTGAGGGACGGCCTGTTTGAAGAGTTACAGAAGCTTCGAAAAGCGGGTTTGATTTTTCCTATGCAACACACGGAATGGTGTTCGCCGGTTGTGATTAGAAAGAAGAAGAATAATCAAATCCATTTATGTGTAGACTTTAGGGAGCTGAATAAGCAGACAATTAAGGACTACTACCCATTGCCATTTATTGACCAGATTTTGGATCAATTAGCGGGTAGGCAGATATATTCATTTATGGATTGCTTTGCAGGATATAACCAAATGGCAATTGCAGAAGAGGATAAGTTGAAAACAACTTTTATCACTGTATTTGGTACTTTTGTGTACCATGTGATGGCCTTTGGTTTATGCAATGCGCCTGGTTCGTGGCAACGAACAGCAGATAAGACATTCGGTGACATATCCCCTGAAGAGTTGAAGGTGTTTATTGATGACTTAGGGGCTGCCACCGTGAGAGGAAGGCAGTTGATCATTTTAAGAAAATGCTTTGAGCGCTGTAGACAATTTTGCATCGCCCTAAACCCACGGAAGTGTGTTTTTGGAGTACCTTATGGGTTGTTGCTGGGTCATGTGGTCAGTTCCGTAGGAATTGCGACAAACCCCGAGAAGGTTAAAGTTATAGTTGCCATGGGTCCACCACGCACTCCGAAAGAAGTTCATAGCTTTCTGTCTTCAGTTGGTTACTACCATAGATTCATCAACGCCTTAGCACAAAGAATGTTGTCGCTTACAAATTTATTGTCCTTTAGCTGTTCGTTTGTATGGGGTGACCCTTGTAAGGTAGCATTCGAGGATGTGAAACAAGAGCTAGCAAGAGCGCCCGTTTTAAAAGCACCTAAAAGAGGTGAGGCGTTCTGTATATTTTCAGCAGCTACCATGTATAGTGTTAGCTGCTGTTTAGCCCAAATTTGGGAAGAGAAGTGGTAGCACCCGATTGCTTTTGCTAGTCGGAAGCTGGGGGTATCCGAAATCAATTATACCTACATGGAGAAGTTGTGTCTAGCGATGGTCTTTGGGACCAAGAAATTCAGGCATTATATTCTCTATGAGAAAGTCGTGCTTTATACGAAGGTGGAGGGACTTCGATTATTGATGAATAAGCTACAGCCGCCTGATCGTCTAGCGAAGTGGTTGATCACTTTGCAGGAATTTGATTATGAAATCAGGAGTAAGCCACCAAGGTTGCAAGGCATCGTGGAATGCCTTGTGGACTTTGGGGAGCCGAAAGAATCTGTGGCTGAAGGTAGTGACATGGAGTTGTTATTCAAAATAGATACGGCATCTATTCCCTCCTGGTATGCTGTAATAACGCATTATTTATCAACAGGAGAGGCGAGATCTGAATTATCTAGAGCTGAGAGAATGAAAATTAAGCAGCAAGCGTTAAAGTTTGCTTTGATCGCAGGTACATTATATCGGCAAGGGATTGATGATATCTATCGCCGATGTGTGATGCCTGACGAGGTGCCATTCATTTTGGAAGAGTGCCATGATTCTGCTTGTGGTGGCCATTTTGCTGGACGGCTTACAGCACAAAAGGCTTTAAGAGCAGGTTATTGGTAGCCTGCCATCTTCCAAGATGCGTTTGCGTATGTTAAGAGATGCGATATTTGCCAACGACACGATAGTCGAGAGAATAGGAAATGACCACTCACCCCTATTATGGCGATACTTCCATTTGAGAAGTGGGGAATAGATTTTGTGGGTCCTATTACTCCGTCGTCGACTACACAAAACAGGTATATCATTGTAGCAACTGACTACTTCACAAAGTGGTCAGAAGCACGTGCAACAAGGAAAGATGATGCTAAAGAAACTGCTAGTTTCCTTTTAGAGCAGATCATATGCCGGTTTGGTCCGCCGAAAGAATTAGTGTCGGACCGCGGAACACATTTCCTGAATAAGGTGATTAAAGGTTTGACAGAGATGTGGCAAATCAAGCATAACAAGACAACCCCATATAATCCGCAAGCCAATGGGCAAGTTGAAAGCACCAACAAGTAGCTTGTGGGCATCCTGTCCAAAATTGTGTCGGAAAAGAAACGGGATTGGGATAAAAAGTTATACGTGGCAGTGTGGGCTTATAATACGACCTTCAAACGAGCCACTGGCCATACCCCCTTCAAGTTAGTATATGGGGAGGAGTGTGTCTTGCCTTTAGAAATTTAGTTGCCGACTATTCGGTTTGCCATCAATCATTCTTTGAGCGATGAAGATGCACTTTTTGAGCGTTTGACGACACTGGCACATTTAGATGAGCTTAAGCTGCAGAGCTTATTGCACAAGAAGTGGCAAAGCGCCGAATGAAGCAGCTACACGACCTCAAAGCCAAGAAATACACCTTCAAGAAAGGACAGCTTGTTCTGTATTATGATGCACGACGTGAATTATTTCCAGGCAAGCTAGAGCCCAAATGGGATGGGCCCTATAGGATCATTAGAATAGGAAAGAATAAATCCACAGTCTTGTTAGCTGACCTTGAGGGGATAGAATTTAAAAATAAGGTTAATCTTAATAAGATTAAACCTTATTACTTCTGATTGCACTAATGATATGACTACCTTGCAGGTCTAGGCGAGATCGATCAAACATCTGCAAGGAAATCCTGATAGAGGTTGATGGGTCGTTTGATCCCTTATTTAGAACACCCATATTTAGAATAGAGGTATCATCAGGGAAAGCTCATTTGGTGGAGCAAAGGATACAAGGTGATTGAGCAAGAGGGCGGGACATTTATTTGGGAGATCAAGGTCTTCTGCCATCACTGCCTACAAATTTTGACGAGCATCCCTGTTGAATTCAATGATGATGGAGGGATGGAGCCTACAGTCCACCCATTGAATATGCTGAATTTCGATTATCATAATTACGAGTAGAGTTCAGGATGGTGGGAAATGTAAACCCTTTATGGACGTACACCTTGTACTTTGATGGGGCGTCCAGGGGTGCATGCAAAAAAGGGAGTGTAGGAGTTGTCATCCGAGACCCCCGACGACGCATTGTCATGAAGTTAGCTGCTTATCTCGGGGCGAATTTTACCAATAATATGGCAGAATACAAAGCCCTGATTATGGGTTTGAATATTGCGAAGGGTGGTATCCGCCAGTTGTTGGTGAAAGGGGACTCTCAATTGGTTTTAAATCAACTCAATGGGACATACATGGTACAGAACCCCATCCTTTGTATGTACCATCATACTGCCATAGCCCTGCTAGACGAATTCGATAGAGTGTCTTTTCAGCTGATTCCAAGGAATTGGAATCAGTTTGCCAATTCTTTGGCTAATTTCGCGTATGAAGAAGATCTCTTCTTCAATTGTGGCCCTTGTCCCGATATATCTATTGATGGTGAGACAGGACCTGGTCATTTGTGGGGTATGCTTTCTGAACATGCCCTTTTTGGCAGACGATGGTTGATCTGGGTGATGCAGAGGGTAAGCGAAACTCATCTGCCTTTATTATCTGGGACCCATAGACTGATTATTAGACATGTGATGCGAACACCTCTTGCGATATACGCAGGAGGGATTGGTCATAATCTAATGCACCTAGTTTAGGGCTACGAGCCCTGTTCCCCTAGGAATGGCATGCTTTGATGTCTATCATAGTTGTTTCCAGGAGGATATTATGTAGTATTGTTTGATTTCATTAGGCCAAGAGGGCCAATTCAGTTTTGTAGTGAAGTGTTTTATTTCATTAGGCCAAGAGGGCCATTTCCCTGTCTAGTGCGGGTGCGTTTAATTGGGTTTTTGTTTTAAGTTCTGTGCTGGACAGGTTTTGTGGTTCATGGAATTTGGTGAGCCTAGAGGAGCCTTTGCTGCGAGGGAAGCTTCTTGTGGCAATCCAAGTGATACCTCTCCTTTACGAGTACCTTTCTTTCCTGTTATATGTGTATTTATACTTGTCGAGGGGATATATTTTTGTTGGGGACCGGCAACCAAGGCATGAACTCCCAGGTTTAGGCTAAGTATGTTTGAGGGAGGTCGGAGTAGTCATTGCCTCCTGTAAAGACATTGTCAGGCATCGAAAGACCTGTTTTAGAAGGAAGTCCTAGTGGCCCTGTTCTGCTAATCCGCTAGGCAGCCGTTCTAGGAGTTCTTGTTAGTAGTGAGGCAGTTAGAGAAGCCTGCCAGAAGATAATAATGATGATGTCAAGAAATCCTGAACATCCTAAAAGATGAATATAAATACGAAGGTGTGTAAAAAGGGGTTCTAACCCCTATCAAAGAAAAGAAAAGGAATGAAAAGATATAAGCAGTTGATGATTGCCTTGCGAAGGCCTGGTAGGTTCCTGGGGACAAATCAGACCCGGGGCCGATACCTTGTCTTCCTAGGGGTGGCTTCTTGCTAGAAAAAAGAATGATAAAACAAGGAAGGTTGGAGCGAAAATAAAAGTGAGCGTTAGAAAAGGATTAAGTGTTGCCTTGCGAGGGCTTGGTAGGTTCTTGGGTGCCGAGACAGGTCCTGAGGCCGATGCCCTGTTCTCCTTGGGTCACTATGCTCAGCTCCCTCCTTTTTACATGCCCAAGTATGATGGATAAAATAAAAACCCTAAACGAAGAAATGTACTGAAAGAAAATACTCTTTAATCAGGCTATAGGAGTCCTCGCCTTGTAGGAGCTCCTAGTTGTGTTGTCTTTAGTTGGTAAGTAGTGCAGACTACCACTTAGGGCAACCTCTTTGATAGGTTTTTTTTAGTTTGGCTGTGTTGGAGCAGCTGGTTCGTGATTCACTTCGGATCTTCTATTAGATGATGCTAGGCCTACTCTTTGTGGATGTCATGCCTTGGTTCTGTCCCGGGGTAGGGGGAGCATTGTGCTGAGTTTTATTATCTATCTGTTTTGTATCAGTTTGATGCTTCTTTGGTTGTTTATGTGCAAATATGTTCGTGGTTCGACGGGCTGAGTCGCCCTATCCCATGGTCGCCAATGAGAGCGGAATTTAGGTGACGGGAAGTGCTTAAAAATAGCTAAAAATTATGAATATCAAGGGAAAAATATTCACCGTCAAAGGCGGCGGCTTGATCTAGGACGATTTTAAGCGCCAAAGTGCTTTAAAGGCGCCCGAGCGACACTTGTTGATTTTTCATAATTTTTCAGACACTCGTGCGGGTTGGCACAAGCTGCTGGCCAATGCGGGATGCTAAGCCGGACGCCCATGATTTTTCAGAGCTCGATTCCGAGTCCGGACGGGGGAATGGCCAAGAAACCGGTCAAGATACGAAGGGGTGGACCAAAGTTTGGCCAAAGTGGGCATGACCTTTGGGAGCCCAATTTTAAATGTCACATGAAAGGAAGATGGAAATGAAAGATGCCAAATC
This sequence comes from Lygodium microphyllum, assembly GCF_053477565.2. Classification (NCBI taxonomy): domain Eukaryota; kingdom Viridiplantae; phylum Streptophyta; class Polypodiopsida; order Schizaeales; family Lygodiaceae; genus Lygodium; species Lygodium microphyllum. Next base: position 73,034,865 of record NC_141151.1, on the reverse strand, counting down.
GTGGAGAGAGAGCACACAGGATGGCGCCGAAAAATGCGCTTGGAAGATGGAGGTGCATCATGCAACCTCAATACAAACCCCCCCAATGATTATTGGCAGTCATTCCCCTCTGAATCCTGACTCTATCGCCGCCCTTCGCTCGCGCAATGATGCCCTCTTTGAAGATCTCTGATTTCAGTCTTTCTCTCTCCTCCCTCTCTCTCTTCTAAAGGCAAGTTCATGTGGGAAGAAGAAGGAAGAAGAAAGAATGATGGAGGCTTGTCCGGCATGGATCGGATTGCTCCACGGGCTGGAAATGGTGATTTGTGATTGTGCTGGATATGAAGTGCTACTGATTTTCAGATTTGCAGCCATGGACATGAAACCCGAAACACGCAAATAAGCAGTAATTCAAAATTTTCAAAGGAAATTTGAGATTTCATGGCTTTTGATTGATAAAATGTTGTTCATGTGGGCTAAAATTTGTTTATGTTGCTGTTTTCCATGAGTACTTGCTGATCATAATCAAAAAATCAGAAAAATATGCATCTTGTGGCTCAAAATAATACACTAAAACACGTAAAATATGAAAATTAAGAAAAAATGATATTTTTGGGCATAAAAATGGAAAAATGAATAGGAACACCAACTAAATCTTCATTTTTGCTACAAGAAGGAACTAAGGGCCATAGCCCATAACCTATTTTGAATTTTTGGTAATAAAATAATGCAAAAAATAAGGGAAAATACAAGGAAAATAAAGAAAAATCACTAAAAATAGAAGAAAAATGCATTTTGGGTGCGGAAAATTAATGATAAATAAGAGCAATGTTTGTGAATGTTTGTGGGGACTGAAGCATGAGGATTTGCCTCAGTTCAACCCCACCTTCTTGTTCTAGTGTGTTTTTTCCGCTTTCTACACATAAAATGATGGCAAAATGCCCTATAAATCCATACAACAATGCAACATTTGATCGATGGGAGGGTAGGGTAGTTGAAATACGTCTAAATGTCATGTGAGATGATGGAAAAGTTGTTGATTTCTATGCATAGCATTTAGGACGGATAATAATTATAAGTTAAGAGCCTAGTAGTACGAGGGTTTCCTTGGTGCTAGGTTTGTGCAACGCCGCATAAGAACAGTAGTTGGAAATCATTGAAAGGATGTTTTCCACATGTGCACAATATTGATTTCATAACTGTTTGAGCACTTGGCATCCACAAATACATAAATCATGGAAATATTTAAAAGTATCAGAAATCCTGGATGCACAACAATTGTTTTCATTAGGACATTGACCTACATTGAGTGAGAGACAGGACACCCTAAGCCATAGGCTAGTCGTGGGGTCTAGGGAAAAGAGAAGTAAGGACAATCGTACATTCCTGGACACGTTTATTTGGTACCTTGAGCAACTTTTGTGCGATGTGTCTATTTGTTGAGCGACGCACTGAGGGGCCAATCCCCAAGGTGTAGGAGAGTCGCAGAGGGTTGACGGCATTCAACCGTAGGAGGAACCCCATGTGTATGTGATTCGAGCCTTTTGGCTATGTGAAAGGGACTCCCTCTGAGGAGTAATATTGGGTTAGGATCAGTTGGACTACAACGTATTACAAACGCAATGTTTAGGAAGGCAGAGATTTTGATAGACGCTCCTGGCCGCGAGGCCGAGGGGTTGTCTTGTGCATAGTGACGAGGCCCGGCTAGTGCATGAGCCAGTGCCGGCCCGTTTTCAGGTCCATCAGCTACCAATGATCCAACAAATGAAGGAGAAGTGTAACTGTCAAACTGCCAAACTCCTCCTCTTGCATCACATGATGATAAACTTGATAAAAATCCATCAAATAGGTAGTCACTAGGTTGCCTAGGGTATCAGGAATCATCTCTTGTAGGTGGCTTGAAGAGAAATGACCATGGCAGAGAGAAATGAGAAGAGATCTCCATGGCAGTTTTCAGCAAGGAGCTTCAAAAGAGAAAAGAGAAGCCATGCTCTAAAAAGTAACCACAGTTTAACACTTCTAAACCCAATTTAGGCTTCAGTTAGGTCCATGATCCTTCAAAATGGCCCCAAATTGACCACAAACCACCAAGATGACCATGAATCCACCATTATTTCTTCAGACATTCATCAAGACTATCAAATCTAGTCATGACTTACTGCATAGACCTTAACTAGTCATGGTTTTAAACAGAGTCAAATCCTATGACTAAATCTTGTCTTCCAATTACTCTGTGCCTAAACTATAACCAAATTCACCATGAAAATGACCTTCCCACTGGATCAAAGATGTGCTCTAATACCAATGTAAAGAAGTTAATTCCCACAGGAAGTCATTAAACTGAAAATACAAGAAATTGACTATTTAACCAAGAAATCATTGCCAAGGTGGCTAGGCATGAAATGATATTACCAATGTTGCCTAAGAATCAAATGATGAGAGGCTGCAGCATGGTATACACCCCAAGCTATGGTGGCCAAGAATATGCACCCTCTTAGTTGGTGGGAGGTTGAGACCTCAAACATGTAATGTTGTGAAATGGCAAAAAGATGCTAGACTAGTTACAACTTAGCCTTTTATACTTAACGCTAGTAGGCTAAATTTTGGCTAAGGCATTTAAGCACTTTTACTCTATTACAAGCTTTTATACTTAACCCTAGTAAGCTAAATATTGGCTAAGGCATTTAGGCACTTTTACTCTATTATATTAATAACCAATTAGTAATTTTTAAGAATTTATTGATTAATATCATCTTTATATGCAAGTTGTTGTTGTATCCTTTTTAAATTCACTAAACCTTCAACCCGTATTTTCAAAAATGATTTTGAGAAATTTACCATTCACCATACATTAAAGCTTGATTTTTCATGAATACTAAAGAGGTTTTTGGAGAGGTTTTGAGTTCACATATCTTTAAGCTAATGTTACAATCTATGACATTGTTCTTCTTTTTAAACATTTCTATTATGGATACTAAGGCTTCATAGATGTGTGCACAGTGAGCTTGAAGTATCTAATATGTAGCATTGTTGTTGTATTAATGCATCTAGATGATGTTCTATAATTTCATTTGTTGAATAATTTTTTTGAATGAATACTAGAGGTTATTACTTTTTATCAATATCACTTCATTGTAACTATTACTGATGTTACAATGATGTTTATATACTAAGGTTGAAGTATCTATTACATATTCTTATTATTATAATGCATCTAGTTATTCTCAAAAAAAATCATTAAGTCTTTACGCTTCTATTATACATTAAGATTCACATGCACCATATTGTAGTTGGATAAAATGAGAAAAATTTATTTAGTACATGAAGAATAATTGATATTGAAATAAAAAATATTGATAATGCATCATTGAGATGCCTTGGAGTAGATTAAAAATAGATTAGCCCCTAAAATTATCAAACCATAACTCCCTTAAGGAGCTTGTAGCTAAGATTGAAGATGTGTTAGTTTTTTGCGAGTCTCCTAAAAAGCCTAAGAGACTCCCTAACTATGTAGCCAAAAAGACATCAGGTTTGTACCTAAAATTTTTGCACCATGCCCACCCGATTTTACTTCTTCTAGATGTTTTTAACGGTAATTGTTCTCATCACTTAGCATATTTTAAAATATTTTTCATCAAATATAACTTTGTCACCAAAAACCACAGTCTTCAACTTAATATTGGCATTCAATCTTGTTACTTCCACCCATCTTTTATTATATATGCTCAATGCCCCACCCTCATAAGGTACCACTAATGATCCATGGTGCTCTAAGTTGTAAGGCCCCTATTATAAGGTGAAGCCATGTGTAACCACAGACACTGGGTGGGTCTTTACTTGTATGTCAAATGAGATCTATGTGATTGGATGGCAATAATGTGACATTTGTGGATCTGATATTTCGGTTAGATAGAGTAGTTATGCTAGTGGCAACTCAAGGTACAATGCATCAAGTTCGAGGGTGTGGGAGTTATCAAGAGCCCCTATTTTGGGGTCTAGGAGCCACAAAAGTAGGCCTTGGCTTGGGGATCTCAAGGGGGCCAATGGCCCCCCTAAATCGGGGTCTGGGGGGCAATGCCCCCAACTCGACAATAAAGGAAATATTTCCTAGAATATTCCCCGTCCGACTAGGGAAGGTTTATAATATAGTCAGATATGCCAACCAAACTATCTTTCCGGGCTATAAAATGAAGCCATCATTAATCTATCTTTCACCCAGTCAAAGTTCTTCCAGACCTACCCTAAGCTATTTGCCTATCATCTGTCTAGATCATGATCTAAGCTTCACAATGGAAGCGCACAGGTGGGCAGATCCATCTTTGTATCAATTCATTTGAAATTAAAGTAGCATATGTTCTTCTCTCTTTTTTTGTGTTCTCTAATCCTTGCTCAAATTTTGTATGTTGTGTTGTATAAATTTCTACACTTTTCACCTTCTTTCATATGGTTTATGCCACCAGTCCATGCCATAGTGCATGCAGGATGGTATCTTTGCTCTCAAGCACATTGGCACCATGGTGCCACTAGTCCATACCATAGTGTGCATGCAGGATGGTTTCTTTGCTCTCAAGCACATTGGAAGCATGGTGCCACCTCCATAAACTTTCTAATTCATTCCATGCCAAAGTGCATACATCAAAATGGTTTCCTTTACTCTTGAGCACATTGGGACCATGGCGTGGCATCCATAAACCTAAAAATTTGATCCTTTATGTTCAGCTTCTTAGTAAATACCTTTTAAAGGAGCATGTTTAGTTTGTTGGAGGGCATGAAGTTTCAAACCTTTCTCATCCTCTTGTACCCCTAGGACTTCTAGTGCCTTCCATTCAATGAAGCAATTTGACAAAGTTATCATTTTTCTTTTTTAGTGCATTATATATTATTCTTCTTTTTTTCAAAGTATGCCATGCCCTTGGCCACACATAGAGCCTTACCTTTAAGTTTTAGTAGTGCCAACCTCCTTGAGCTAGAACACCTTTTTAAATGTGACAACCTCCCTAGTCCACTTGGCTTCATAGTTGTTTCCTTCTACCAACTTTGGCCACCACCTCAATGAAGTCGCCTTTGCTAGAATCCTAGAGTTATATACATCTTGTCACTTCTCTTCTCTACTTTCTTTGCATTTCTTTGGGTCCTTCACAATTAGTGCTAGCCCATCCATATAAGCAAAGGGGAAGATCCAAATGTATTGTGCAAGTGAGGTCTCTCTTCCCATCTTGCTCACCTAAAACAATTTACAAGACTTAATTACCTTCTTCCAACTCTAGACTAGTGAGTTAGTTGTGGAAGAACCTGCTATTAGAAGAGCAAAACACGTATTAGAATAATGAAAGACACAAGATCGATGAAAGAGACAATGTGCAACATGTAATTGGGAATAAAAATCCACTATGACAAGAGTACAATGGTTGAGCACCAACTCACACTCTCCACAAGCTCCCTCTCTCCACACCAAAAACTTGAAAGTAACGTAGAGATAATGGTCTGTGGCCTCACTCCCTTCTTTTATAGGAAAAAATAAAGGAGTTGTCCTACCACAAAATAGATTGTCCAATTACCAAATAAAGAATAAATAGAGTGCCCATACATTAGGCTATGGGCACCCATGAGCCTATGACATGACCACTTTTAACACCCTCTCTTAGAGCACAAGTAAATAAGCAATGAATAAGAATACCTAGGATACACCATGGATACTCTAGCAGCATGCACTCTGCTAGATGCACCCCTGATGCACCTCAATAAGAAAGCACCCTACAAAAGAAGTCCAAATTCCATAAGCCCTCTTTGAAAGAAAAGTAGCTGAGCTTGCCACATGCAAGTCCTGTAGCCACACAAGCTCCATGGATAGCTCGCCATGACACCAAGATCCCTCCACTAGAGCATCAACCCCCTCATGCAACACCACACAAAAGCATCATGTCACTTGTCGCAGCATTAAGTGGGTGCTAGATGCACTAGCCCAAGGTTTGGATTGAAAGAAGATGTGAATTTGATGATACACATCAAATCCACCAGTATCAAAAGAGCATCACCATGCCCTCTCTCCGCCCTCACACTTGCCCCTTCTAGCTAGGAGCATATTAGGGGGTGTAGCATCACTAGAAGACCACTTCGTGGGTCACTGTGGTTGGCATGACCTTCGATGACTCAGTCTTAGAGTCTAAAGATGAAGTATCTAGCTTCTTGCCCTTCCCCTTGGATTTGGTAGCTTTCTTTGGACAACCCTTAGAGAGATAGCCCCACTTCCCACAAGAATAGCAATGACCACACTTCATCTTCGTCTTTAAAGATACTTCCAAGGCTCTATCAATATCATCACCATGTATCAAAACATTTCCTTGTTCCTAGAGCCGCAAAGACTCTACATCGAGCAAGAGAGACATGAGATCATCAAAATCAAGATCAAGAGTGGATACTCGGACCCTCAAAGCTTGAGTCACCATATCATACTCCAAAGGAAGCTTAGTAAGAATCAATGCAAATAATTGAGAGGAGGTAATAACTACCCCCAAGGTGAGCAATTGATCATGGATAATATTGAACCTCAATAGAAATGCCTACATGGAGTCACAATAATTAAACTTGATGTTATACAATTGACCTTGAAGGGGGATAGTCCTCATGGAAGATTGCCGCTCATAAAGCACATGTAGCTTATCCCAAATTTCAGTGGAGATCTCCAAGGTTTGAATGGTAGGAGAGACAATTGGGTGAAGCGAGTGTACTAAAGCACTAAAAGCTTTGGCATCCTTTCTATCCCATTCAGAAAGCTCCTCCTAAAAATCTTTCTCGTCCTTTTTGGTCCACTTGGAGGGGTTTGATGGATGCTCTGGCTTGGGCTTGAAACCTGCAAGAACTTGCCATATATCTTGGTACAAGGAAGTGACATGATGATATGAAAAATGAAAAAAGATACTCTCATAGATGGAGTGTGATTAGCCTACAAACACTTTATCTCAAACAAATCAAGCAAAAGGGAATCAAACCACCTCCAAAAGATCAACCTTGCCAAGTAAAAATGATTATGTAGTTAGACATCGAATACTACGATAGCACACAAACATCCTATTCAATGCATGATGGCATGAATGAGGACACATAGACAATAGATTGGACAAGCCATGTCACAACATGTCCAGATCAATGTGAAGTCAAAGCTGATTTGAGGCATGCAGTGCAACACTACAAAATGCAAGTAGTACTACAGATATGAGAGTCACAGTGCTCAAAGTTAGATTTGTCACTGCTCAAAGTTAGAGCTATCAGCAATGATGCAAGTCAATGAGAACAGTAGTGCACATACATCACTAATGCAGGATACTTGAAATGTTTGTTGTACTTGGCAATGGTCAACACAAAGAATGGGGCAAGATTTGCAAGCAGCACATCCAAGGCATTGTAAAGAGCTAAATTAGGGGCTTATAAAAGGTGAAAGAAACATATGTACATATACTATTTTTTTCACAATAATACAAATCTTTCCTTCACCTCTCAAGCTTCTTCCTGTCCTTTCATGGCCATTAGCCATCTCTCTCCTTCTTTTCAATTTTTCTCTCTCCATTTCCAATCTTTATCTCTCCTCATCTACACTTTCTCTCACCTCTACACTCTTCTTCTCTCTTTTCTACAGCCTTCTCTCTTCTCTTAGGTCTCTTCATAACAAGTGGTATTAGAGCCTTGGTCCTTGATCCATTTTCTCCTCCTTTCCTTCACATTCAGTCCCAATTTTCATCATAAAAATCTATTTTAGACATATACTGTAATATTCCCATGCTCCCCATAGGAAGACCCCCTTTTTAATTTCAAAAAAAAAAATTATCATCAGTTCAAATTTTTTTAACCCCCCTCTCTCTCCCCCACCAACAGCACGTCGGGGAGAGAGAGAGGGAGTGATGGTGATGGGGGGGCATGCAGTCCCCCAGGTTGGAGGGGTGACCATGCCACCCACCTTCTCCCCCTCCTATATAAGGGGAGGCCCCTCCCTCCCTCAGCTACACAGAGAACAAGTGCCCCCCCCTTCCATTGCGTTGTCACCTCCTTCCTCCAGCAGCAGCCCCCTGGCTCTATCAGTTGACTCTTCCCCCCCCCTCCTGGCTCATGCGGCAGCTGCACCCCCCTTGGACATTCCCGTTGAGTTCTTCCCCCCCCCCCCCCCGCCTCCAACCTGTTCTGTGACTGCGGCCCCTAGGGCCTACAATTCAAGCCACCCGCCCCCCCCCCCCCCCCTCGATTTCCAGCCAGTTGTGGGCCGTGAAAAGGTAGAAGAGATAGAAGAGGAAGAGGAGTGGGAGAGAAGAAGTGAAGGGAGAGAGAGAGAGAGGGAAGAAGAAGAAGAGGAGGAGGAGGAGGAGGTAGGAGGAAGTGAGAGAGAAGAAGAGAAGAAGAAGAGGAAGAAGGAGAGAAGAGAGAAGAGAGAAGAGAGAAGAGAGAAGGAGAATAAGAGGGAAGAGAGAGAAGAGGGAGAGAAGAGAGAGAAGAGAGAAGGAGAAGAAGAAGAGAGAGAAGAGAGAAGAGAGAAGGAGAAGAAGAAGGGGTAAGAAGAGAGATAAGAGATAAGGATAAGAAGAAGGAGAAGAAGAGGGAAGAGAGAGAAGAAGGGAAAGAGAGAGAGAGAAGGGAGAAGGAGAAGAAGAAGAGAAAAAGAAGAGAGAGAATGAGAAGAGAGGTAGAAGAGGAGAGGGAGAGAAGAAGAGAAGAGGTAGAAGAAGAAGAAGAGAGGGAAGGAGAGGAAGAGGAGAGAGAGAGAAGAAGAGAAGGAGAGGGAGAAGAAGAGAAGGAGAGGGGTGTCCCTCTTCCACTCTAGCACCTTGTACGCAACGGAGGAAGAGAGAGACAAGCCAAAGATGAAGGGTCATGTTTACTAAAGTGTGTAACGGACTCGAAGGCTCGCTCTGTAAAAGCTCCGCATATCTACAAATGATAGAACGTGATAGGAGCCAAGGCCTTGGAGTAAGTTTTTATGGCCTTTGATGAAATATAGCAATGGGAGGTCACCTTTCTTGAAGGATCATTGCTTAACATGTAGGTATCAAACTAGGTCTTTGTTTGTCTATTTTAGCAAGGATGATATTCAAGTTACATTGCATAAATTGGGAATGGAAAGATAAGGGTGGACTAGGGGTTGCAATGACAGAAAAGGAAGGTATCACAATTGCATTAGGAAGATATAAGGTAATATTAATTTATATTTCATTGAGAGTTAAATAGGCCTTTGATTAGCATACACTGCGTATGAATATTTACTGCATTCATGGCTTAGGCGGAAGGAAAGTAAAAGATAAAGAGTAAAAAATCCTGCAAAGTATCACACTCAAAGATAGAAGGTTAGAAGTTGTTGCATTTACTTAAAGTTGATGTCCAACTGATGACCAACAAGGAGGGTTTATTGCCATACCTTGAAAACCTAAGAACCCAACTCCAAGGACTTAGTCATTTCTTTTCCAACAATGGGTTATCCATCAAAGGCTCTATGGTTGTGAAACTCAATAAACTAGACAAGTTGTCAAGTAAGTTGCAACCGTTGAGGGCCACGCAAGACAAAAGGGGCCTTAGGTTGACTCCAAGATACAATCCATTAGACCTATGGATTTAGGGCAGTTGTGAATTGCCAAGAAAGAAAATTGACCTACCAAGTTTAGGACGGCGGGATTGTTGACTATTGTATAGGGAAACCTAAGGTAGTGATAATTTGGGGTCAACGGGGTATAAGCCCTAACCCAAGGGGGAGAGCAAACTTTAGGGTAGTTGATTCATGCTAAACGTGTTGCTTGGAACTATTGAAATGGTTTTAATGAAGGTTGATCTTGTTAAAGATGGATTGTTAACCCAAGTTATGCATGGTTGTTTGAAAACGTTGTAAAAGTGTTTTGATACATCCAAGTTAAATTATGGTTGTGCATGCAATGGGATTGCGATGCCTTGAGCAAGTGGTTGTGCATTCCACTGTTTATTAATGTGGTTTTGGATGTTAATCCAAGTGGGGTGTGATTCATGATTGCATGGCCGGGTCTGAGATGACTGATTGCCATGGAAACAAAAGGGTTGTTTTTCCTAGTGACTGTTTTTTAAGCTGAGTGCTTCAGCTGTGGTTGATTTCCTAAAGGAATAATTAAGAAAGGATGGCGTTAGCTACCCCCCACAAACCGCCAAACCCTAACCAAGGGGGTTATGAATCCGCACCAGGAATGTGGACCGAATCCACCGCGAGAGGTCTCTTTGTGAAAATTACTTGGCGTCAGAGGACGCTTGGGTGCTAGTGGGGGCTCTGGTCATAAATGCCAATGCGTCTGGGCCCTACACAAGTGTTCTACGTGACTCGAGATGGGATCTCGAGGCCTTGATACTAGTTACAAGGCGAAATCTTAGTAGGATAAACCTTCGGGTTTTATTACCGGAAGACAAAAGGATTTTTCTGTGGAGGCAAAAAGGAACACTTAATTCTCCTATATGGGCAAGAGATAAGTTAAGGAAGTGTTTGATCTTTGTTTATCTTGTTTTTGTGTCAGTGCCCTGAATTACGTAAAGGAACCTGTGATTAACGAATTAATTAAGAAAGCTACTTTTATGTGTCAAATATAATGTGGTGAGGGCTGAAAAGATAAACGGGTTGCCTCTTACCCATCCAACCTCCAATCCTCACTAAGAGAACTAAAGAGGGGCACCACCTAGCCAAAGGGAGGATGGGCTAGGACATCCCTTTTCTCAAAGAGAATCAAAAGAACCAAGACACAAATTTACAAGAAAGAATATATGTACTAGACACCCTATTAGAATATGAGAGAGAGAAGAGGAGAAGAGGTAGAGGAAGCTTTCCATTATGTATTCATGGAATGAGAAGATGAGAAGAGAGGGAGACAAGAGGAGAAGAGGTAGAGGAAGCTTGCCATTATGCTAAATAATAAAAGAACTTACTCATAGCTTACCTCAAAGAGATGGACTAGCATGAGGATATTCTAGAGTGCTCTCATGTGCTTGTCATTGTCCCTCCTTTTTCTCCATTCTCCATGGGCTCTTTATATAGCTTCCATGAGGGATTAGATTAAGCTAATCTTCTTAATTAACATAATCCTAGATTATGTATGGTATCTTTGAAAATATGGAGAATAGTGGATGGGACAAGTCTCCACCTTGGTCATCATGCAAGAAGCCAAGGGTGGTGGTAGAAAAAATAGAGAAAGGGAGCTAGATTACAAGAGGTGGGTGCCCAAAGCACATTATTATAATATATTTACAAGAAGGATAGAATGGAAAGTTGGTGTGGTGAAAGAGAGAAGCAAATTGCATGTAACTAGCAGTTTGCGCCTTCGTAACTTCAAATCTGTGAAGAATTTGAAAAAAGTTTCTTCTACAACTTTGTAGACCCGGTCGAAATCGATCGGGCAACATGAGAATTTTCTTGAAATTCGCTTTTTCTTGGGACTTATTGAGATTATAAAAAATGGCTTCCAAAAGCTGCTTTGACTTTAGTCCCCCATATATATATAAATACATATAAGCATGTGACTGAAGGGGTCCATGCTTGTAAGCTTTTGTGTAAGATCCAAATGACACCATGATGTGGATATTGACTTGTATGATAGGGTGAGGTATCCTCTAATGATGGTGATAGATTCCAAATCTTAGTGATGCAAGCGGAGCCCATGTGTAGTTGGAGGCTAGTCCTTTGAAAAATCTATGCACTCACTCAACTCCTAGGTGTAATCCATTTTCATCTTCACTAAGATAACCATCTCTTTTATCCTTTACATTGGCATTCCTCCTAAGAACTTGTTCCCCCCATTTGCTAGAGTTATCATAATCGAGAAGCAATGTAGCATACCTAGTGCTTGAAGAGTAAACCCAAAGTGATATGGTCAAGCTCTTGATAGGTGTTTTGGCCAAATTTTGTGGTAGTAATCCGGGTTGTAAAAAAACTAGATCAGTGGTAGGTAATTAGATAACTAAAACAACACCCGAGGAAAGCACAGTGGATGTGACCAATGGGTCTATCCTACGGAAGGGTGGTTTCGATTAGTCGAGAGCTTTCCTCAAAGGGAAGTGTTAACGAGGAATGTTAGGAAGACCCGATAAGTTCTGTTGCGGGGAAGACTCGAGAGACCCTAGTTGGCAAAACCCGTGTCATTCCTTGGGAGTGCCGGGCGGCGTCTTCTAGATACATCTCTCGATGGACTACTAAGACGTGTCCCGCAATTTGAGGATCAAGCACGTTACATGTACTGCAGGTACAAGACATGGATTGTGACTAGTAGTAACTTGAAAGACATCTACAATTGGAAGAAGTCAAGTCTGGAGATCTTCGAAGCAAGGAGGGATAGATATGATAATGGATGGCCAAAATAGTAGGTCATGGATCAATTTTTATCCATTTTGATTGGCATTTTGGAGAAAGAAGGCTAACTGAGGTTAGCAGAGGTGTAAGTTTTCACTACTTTTAAAAATTTAAGGATTCTCTTTCCCTTCTCTCAAGCTTTCAAATAGTTTTCATGGAGGCAACCAGCAAATATCTCTTTCTTTCTTCCAAATCCTAGACTTTTAAGGTGAGTGAACTCTTCAGTAAGCTTCTCCACTCCATTTTTGAGAGTTTCATTACCATTGTCCTAGAGTTTCAGTAAACATTATGACAGTATTAGTAAGGCAAGAGGTTATTTAATGGCCTTGAGGCTAAGCTTAATCAATAGTATTATTCTGGATCTTCAAATTCATTAGACAAAATGAAATGGAGTGCACATCTGTTAACCCTTGGAAGACCAAGACAGAAATCTTTGAAAAATCGAAAGTGGAAGACAATCCTAAGGCAAGAGAGGACAAAGGTGCCTCAAAAAAATCTGAAGACACTAAGCACAATAAAAATTATAAATGTATGGAGAAGTGCACAAGAATAAGCATGCCTCAAAATTTTAGCAAGAAGAGACCCAGGCACATTATAATTCATTTTGTAAAAGAGCACGGGCTCTCTCCTATGAGTTGTAAAGAATGAGAGGCATTGCTAAGGCCAATCCTAATAGGAAGGAGGAGGAAAAAAGAGTGGGGGAAACCAAAAAGGGGATGGTTGCCCAAGGAGAAGATAGGGGATACATAAAAGTCAAAAATTGAATGGAGAAGCTCATTTAGTGTGTGGCCAAACTTGTTCTCCTCTTGCTTCTTGCTCTTGCTTCCTTCTTGTGTATGAGAGAGGAAGAGGGGGTGTGAGAGAGAAAGTGTGATAGACCGTGGAGAAGCTCTTCTTCTCCTCTCTTCATCTTCATATTTTTCTCTTCTCCTTTCTTGTATGCATGGCTATGGAGGTTGAATCTTGGAGCTTGGAGATGGAGCTTATTTGAGAGCGCATCTTGGATCATGGAGCTAACAGGTTACAGATTCAGGAAGGATGAAACTTGATCAGATTCAAAGGTAAGTTCACTATATTTATGTATGGAAGAGTGTGCATGGCTATGTGAGAGGTAGCCATAGCTCTTGGCTTGAAATGCTTGAAGATATAAGTAATTTTTGGGCCTTGGTGGTTTACTCACAAGAGCGATGACATTTTGATTCCATTTTGCCAGAACAAACGAATTCAAGCTTGAGTGCTTGCGAGCTCCAAATTGGGTGATGAAGTAGGAGTTTGTCTCCAAAATAGCACTTGGTTTAAGATAGGAAATGAGGGAGTTAGAGGCCATTTGATCTCTCTTATAGATTAGTTTAGGTGTAGAAAAAATTCTTTTCATTGGTTAGAGTAAGAGAAGTGAATTTTGATCAGACTTTTGAGACATTAATGTATGGAAAATAAGGAGAAAAGAAGGAAAAGATAAGTCTCTATATAACTAGGAAACAAAGGAACAGAAAAAGAAAGGAAAAATATTTTTAATTCCTAGGAAAGAATAGGGATAGAGAAGAAAAAAAAAAGAGAGGAACAAAAGGTGAAAAGGGGGAAGAGAGAGCTCATTTGCACACTAAAAGATTGAGAGAGAGAGCTATTGAGAGAGATAACGAGGTACAAGAAGTCAAGAGGCAACAATAGCAATAATCCTTGGCATTGTAACATTCAAGTACTCCATGTATGCCATGATTATTCACTAATGTGCATTGTATCAGGTTAGACCCCTAGGTATAGTAGCAAGTATTGCATCCCCTTGATTCAATCTTGTGTCATTCGGCATTTTTTCATGTACCGCTCAAACAATGACCACAGCCCTCGAATGGCCGAATCCCCCTCAAGCTCAAATATCTGAGTCACTTAAGTCCACTCAAATTTCTGACTAGGACAAGAGTCCACTCAGACTTGGACCATTTTTGGGCCTCCGAAGGCCCACCCTTGGGCCTTAGACGGCCAACTCAAATACTCAGATGGTCACCCTCGTCTGAGTCCAATCCCAACTACTCAGACTATCATTTTCCTTAAGAGATCACTCAAACAGCCAAGTTTGGGACTTAGATGGTCGAGTCTAGGACTTGGAGAGTTTTCTAAAACATCAATTTTGACCATTTTTTATCATTCCAAGGCTATTACGGCCTACAGCTAACTTTCTAGCAACCTAGGTTTGAATCTAGACTAGCAAATGAGACCATATAGTTGTTTATACTCAAAACTTTGATCTAATAGTCCAAGACAAACTAAAATAGCTAACCATTGATCAATTACCCCTGTTAGAGACCTAAGTTGACTATCTAGGAGTACTCTTGAACACCCACTAGACCACCTATCAAGACCCATGAAGGACCCAAAATCAACTTGCTAGGAGTAATCACAATCCATACAAAAAAGTTGCAACAACATGAAACTAATTGGATGTGATTGACTTCATCGAAGGTTACACTGCATTGTAGACACAAGCACATGTGAAATTTGGAAATCTTGATTTAATACAATTTGCATCGAGTCACGTTGCTCAAGTGTATGAGTGTGTGTACATTTGCAAACTGGTTGGATTAACAAGAAACATGCTAAAGGGGATTAAGCTAAAACAAACTCACCACTAGGAGTGCTTAGACGAATGACCCAAGACACCAAAAACAAAGATCTAGGGAAGACAGAACCATCAAACTGTTAAGGGAAGGAAGGACTATCGAGGATTAGAGACATATATTTAGCCATCCTAGTCGACCTCATAGAAATACTAGTAGGTCAGGAGACAACTACCATGGCAGGTACTAGCTCGAACGAGAATGAGCTCAACCTTGACCTTGACCTTAATGTGGCAGGATACCCAGACAACATCCGATGACTTATCACATAGTATGACTAGCAGACAAGGATAGCGCATCATCATGGAAGACCTGGAACCAATATCATAGCCGACCTTGAGGAGGAGAGGAGGCTAGGACGAATCGCATTGTAGCACATAGCAAGCTATAGCCAGGAGCAAAGGACTCATAGGTTGTGCCAATAGAGAGAGCTCAATGAGGTTTACAAAATCCTAGCCACCTCGGGGAGAAACAAAACGGGAGGCAATGCCGATAGGAGAGAGTCTTAGAAGCCAACCTTACAGTGAGCGAGCTACTCACAAAATGATTGCTAAACAATACCAACACTGAGCAAAGTGGGGCAGTCTTGGTAACATCATTGCTAGCTAGGTAATTGGGAGTCACCCAAATTCTAGGAGCCAAACAAAGATACCCATAATGGCCAAGAAACTTGATAAATATTAACCAGATAATGACCCCTACAACTTCGTTGAGCAATTTGAGAAAGTGTGTAAGTCTAACAACCTCATGGACCTCACTCAACAAACATAAGCATTTGGTCTTTGCTTGGGAGACAATGGACAGACTTGATTTACCAATCTAGATAATGCCAAATGCAATAACTTCACCTATCTAAAGGATCTCTTCATAAAGAGATTCTCAGAGGCAAGATACTTTGATAACCTCATTGTTAGGCTTATGAATGTCAGGCAAAAAGACAAAGAGGACATATGAGACTATGTCACACATGTGAGGAGTCTCTACAAGAGGATATTTGCAAGCTGAGTGACCAAATGAGAGAGCGTTCTCCACCATATTCATTAACAAGATTCGCAACAAAGAACTCTATAAGGCCTTATCCAGCAACTTGAACCTCCAAAGGGATGTGCTCGCAAGAGTCTTTGAGGAGGCCATACATGTGGATGACTTGCTTAACGAGAGAAGCTTTAGGCTACGTAGCAAGGGGCAACACATTAAGAAGTATCGAGAGAACCACAGCATTTAGCAAACGAGTAGTCCCCCAATGAGCAAGATAAAGGAAAGAGTGTCGACCAAACCCAACCAATAGGCTGAGCTCATGTCTGAACTAACCAAATTGTAGGAGTCAACATGAAGGCCAATAGGACCTCACATGCAATGCATTATGGAGGGAACCACCTGCGATCTAAATATCCCGATCCTAAATCTCTGCATTGTGCCAAACTGCAAAATATTCAAGCATGATGCTATGCATTGCCGATTGCCAAAACGGTTGCCATACCATCAACCCTATACTTTGTCATGCTATCCAAGATTTTGTTAGAAAGATGAGAGAGAAATAGAGATAACAGAGAGGAGACCACTCGCAATGTTCTTCTTCTTCATTATTCATCACACTTACTCTAACTGAGTAACACAAAGTACAATGTACTACAACCTATGTCAAGTAGTGTAAAGAAACTTAGTCTAATTGTACCAACTAAGTTTGACCGCCTTTATTACACACACATATCATCCAGCCAATCTACTACTGGATAGAGTCGGCAAGTAGTAGCTAGACTGAGCTTGCATATATCAACACTCCCCCTCAAGCTCAAGTCACTTCCTCTATCCCAAGTAGCAATCTAAAATGAGTGAACTTATCTCTACCAAGGGATTTGGTAAAGATATCTGCCACTTGGTCTTTGGTCTTCACATATATGAGGTCTATCCTGTCTCTAAGCACCATTTTCTTGATATGAAATGGTAATGTATATTTATGTGCTTTGACCTAGCATAATAAAATGGATTGCTTTCCAGAAGCACACTACTCATGTTATCACAATATAGCTTGAATGATTTATCCACATGAATCCCCAAATCATCCACCAACTTAACCAACCAAGGAGCCTTACACACTACCAATGTTGCACCCCTATATTCTACTTATCTTCTTGAGAGAGCCATAGTAGGTTGTTTTTTACCACACCAATTGACCATGCTGCTTCCAAGACCAAATGCATATCCACTGGTTGATCTCATGTCATACATACAACCAACCCAATCTACATCCTGTAAGCTCAACAAGCTTATCGTGCTCATAGAACAACCCATAAGGCAATGTACCCTTCACATATCTTAAAATCCTCCTCATAGCATCTAGGTGAGGTTTCCTTGTTGTTGCATAAACTAGCATATCAAATCAACTGCATAACTCGTCTGGTCTAGTGATGGTGAGATAGATCAGACTACCAACCACCCATCTATCTATACATAGTCATGTTCTCTATCACATTTCCTATCTCAAGGGCCAGCTTTACATTTTTCTCCAATAGTGTGTCCATGGGTTTGCATTCTAGCATGCCATACTTCTCCAACATATTCTATGCATACTATTTTTGTATCATCCATATCCCATGAGGTGTGCACATAGCTTCAATGCCTAAGAAAATTTTCAGCTCTCCCAAGTACGTAATCTGAAATTATTTCTGCAACATAGCTTTTATGTCATCAATTCCATGTATGTCATTACTTGTGATCACCAAATCATCTACATAGAGCACCGAAATCACATATCCTATCTCTGTTTTCTTAGTAAATAGGCTATGATCAGCTTTTCCTAGTTGAAATCCAAGTGTCTACAAGTAGGAAGTAATCCTAGCATTCTAGGCTCATGGGACTTTCTTTAAGCCATACAATTCTTGTTTCAATTTGCATACATACAATAGATATTCGGGATGTACTTAGCCCTCTGACTGATCCATATAAACCTCTTCTTCCAAAACACCATTTAAGAAAGCATTTTTAACATCCATCTAATAAAGATTTCAGCCTTTGGATGCAATCAATGCTATAACACTCCATACAGTTGCCATCTTATCAACTGGACTAAAAGTTTCCTCATAATTCATCCCATACTGCTGATCATATCCTTTCACTAACAATCTGGCTTTGTACCTTTCTAGTGAGCCATCAGACCTACATTTTACTTTATATACCCACTTGCATCCAATACCCACTTTGCCCTTAGGCAACTCAACCAAATCCCATGTTTTATTTTTCAGCAAAGCCTCATATTCATCATCCATATCCTTGCACCAATTTTCATCCTTGAGTGCTTCTGCAAAAGATGTAGGCTCTTTGTATTTTAGCACTTCTGTCATGTATGCATAACGTCTCACTGAGTATCCACTGTAGGTAAGCCTATCCATAGGCTTCCTTTCTCTCCATGATCTCTGCAATGGAGGTGAACTAGATTCCACTCTCTCATGAGGCAATACATATCTCTGCTGAACTCGGGGTGTAACCACTACAAGTATGCCAAAATTGCTATCAAGACTCTCACTAGAGTCATATCCTAAAGTCAACGGACATGTAACAACATCAAAAACCTTCTCTTTTCCTGTATCTCTCTCCCTCACTGATGTATCCATCTCAATGGATGGAGACCCATGGTTGCATAGCTTGCTTGTCCAAGGACTTACACTACCAAATGCATCCTGAATGGATCCACTAATAGAAGAAGTGCCTTGCTATCTATTATCAGTATGTGTGCCCTATTACATATCATCATATATTGTAGCCTTTTTAGCACCATACCAAGATGCTAACTCATCAAATACAACGTCACGGCTAAGCAATATCTCTCGTGTAATCAGAACAATACACTTATATGCCTTTCTTTCCTATGAGTATCCAATGAAAAAACACCTCACTGCTTTAGGGTCTAGTTTCTTCCATTTGTCACATCGGGAACATGAACATAGGCAATGCTACCAAATACTTTCAAATGTCGTATGTTAGGCTTGTAGCCATAAAACTACTAATAAGGTGTCTTTTCACATGTATTCGTATAGTAGATGTTCTATTCACAATATAGATAGCCATAAGTGCTACTTCAGCCCAATAAGACAAAGGCATATCCTTCTCATTTAATATGGCCTTGGTGGTGGCTACCTCCCTAATCACCCTATTCTTTCTTTTAGAAACTCCGTTTTTCTCTTGTGGAGTATAGTCACAAATCAATTGCCTCCTAATCCCATGCTTTGCTAAGTATCTCTTAAACTCCTTTGGGACATACTCTCCACCACCATCAGATCGTAAGCATGAGATATAATAGTTAAGCTCTTTTTTAGCATGAGTTTTAAAATCCATAAAGCTGTCCAAGACCTCATCTTTATGCTTTAAAATGTATATCCATGTGTACCTACTATAGTCATCCACAAATGCCAAATAGTATCAAGACCCACCAAGTGATGCATTATGTGCAAGAGCCCAAACATCTGAGTACACAAGTTGTAAAGGCTTGCTGCTATTCCATGTATTCCTGGCAAATGGAAACCTAGTTTGTTTTCCAAACTGACATGTTAAGCATACATATCCCAAATCAGCATACTTAAACCTTTGGATCCCCATGTAATAAGGTCACTATGCTACATATTTTTTAGTTTTTGGACATTTATATATCCAATCCATTTTTCCATATATCAATGTCCTAGATACTTGCCTCATCATGAGCAAACATAGCAACATTCAACTCAGGTATATTTGCATCCATAGTGTAAACATCTTGCCATGTCTCTAGACTTTAGCAACCAATCTATATCCTCTACCATACTCCTCTATGAAGCAACCATCTCTATTAAATCATACCTACAAGCTCTACTCAACCATCTAACCTATAAATAACATATTCTTGGTAATCAACAGTACATGCAATACATCATGCACGTGCTTTTTCCTGCCACCATGCATAACCAAAGGAACAATCCATGTATGTGTTATGTCATGTTGAGAATCATCTCCAGTACATACATAGCCAATAGCATTTGATTTCAACTCAGCAAACCACTTGCCATGTGATGTTATGTGGTTTGGGGCACCAGAATCTATATATCAGACATCATCAAACTTTCCTTACTGCTCGCCCTTATTGCATACATGAGTCATAGCAAAGAGTTTCTCACACCAGTCTTAGGCTCTACATGACTAGAAGATGCATAATGACCTTGTTGTCTACCCTTCTAATCAGCATGCTTCTTCTAACACTCTTTTGCAATGTGAACATGCTTTCCACAATAATGGCAATCTTTATTATTGTTTGCATTTTCATGACTAGACTGAACATGCCAGGATCCTCTACCCCTAGATCGAGATCTCCCCCTCACACAGGAGTATCCACCACCTCTACCACCAAATCTATGCTAACCTTTTCCATGCTAAGATGCATGGTGCTAAGTTCCTCTACCACCATGACTAGAACCTCTACCACAATAACCACGGCCTCTCTTATTACAATAAAAAGCTACATCTTTGCTTTTAGAGCTACTTGAGCTCATAGCCAAACCCAATTTCACTTCTTCATAGATAAGCAAGGATACAAGTTCATTAAAGTCAAGCATTTCAATCTTGACTTAAATTGACGTATCAAAGGAATTATATTTTGTCCCTAGACCATTCAAGGTCACAGCCACCAAATCCTCCTCATCTACCTCAATCCCAATAGATGCTAGCTAATCCGCAATAGTCTTTATCTCAGTCACATATTCTTGAATGGACTGACCTTTCCTATCCATTGTGTTAACTTTTGCTTCAACTGCATTTTTTTGGCACTAGTGGTAGTACCACAGTATCTCATGATAATATCCTATGCATCCTTCGATGGGCTGCAATTCATTATTTGCATAACCATAGCATGAGAAATACATAGGACAGCCAATGTAGTACCCTACAAGCTCTCTCAATCCATGCTCGATGTGCCCTAAGCTAATCATAAGTTTCATTCCTATAGGGGAGTTTAGGCTCAGCCTCCGCACTTGTGACCAAGTCCCAATAGCCCTTACCAATGAGAAAGTTCTCCATCCTGAACTTCTAGATAGCATGGTTGTTGTCTAATTTGTCACCCACTATTTGAGTTATATTATCAGTTCTTTCAGCATTTGCCATCTCTACAACTCTATGTATTCAATGTAGTATACAACCTATAAGTGCCTCACTCTTTGCAGTTCAGGATCAGACTCCCTGTGCAGTCTTAGGATAGTTTTCTGCAATTTGAGAAAGAGTTCTCATGCAGTTTCATGACAGTTTTCCTACTATTTTAGAAATAGACTACGAATAACTTGCAGTGAACAACACCATCAAATGATCATAGACCAAGCTCAAATCAGCTCAAAATATTGTACGATAGTGGTAAAACATCTAGACATGTAGACTTCATCTCCTACATATCTGGTATGCAACCAAGCTATGTAACAATAGATAGACAAGCAGTCCGTAATGACCAACAGTCAATTCCTTGTGCAAACTGAGGTATTCTCAGCCCAAGACATCCTTAAGACATCATAGACATCTCCCATTACAATAGGGATTCAATACATGATCAAAAAAGCATCAATGCTTGCACCGTATGCAAGTACAATGCCAAATATTCTTCCTAGAGGCTATTTACAGCCAATTCACTATTATAACTAGCAATATTTGAGTCTAGATTAGAGAATTTAATGCTCATTTATATCCACAAAACATCTTACATTCATGAACCAACATCCAAGCATACGCGTACCAAAAAGATGTCAGTATGCTCCAAAACTTCAAGTGTAAGCTCTCATATATTCAATGATAGATTTTAGCCTATGATTTCAAATCTATCAAGCATTCCAAAATTGAATTCTCAACCACTTTTTAATCATGTCAAATGCACAAAGTCTATGGCATATACATTACCAAACATATCATGTACTTCTTTGTGTCCAACACAAGCATTTCAAGTTTGAATACTTTCCACAATTCCAAGCAGATACAAGGACAGTTTCAATCTATTTACAATGGTTTTGATGTTCAAATGGGGGCTTCTTTTACTATGATTAGTGCTACCAATAATGCTTTCTTTGATTAGCTCTTTACTAAGCTACATAACCTTCATCATATCAACCCTTCAAGCTATCCAATTACCCATTCTAGAGTAGGCTGCCCACGTTTTTGGGTTTGCTACTATTCTTCCACTGAATGCTCATGCAACAAAGCTCATTCAAGTGGCAAAAAACCCACTTGAAAAGCCTCAACAAGTTGTAGGTACCTTAGGCACAAGATACATACCAATGAACAAAGCTATGGCTGCCATTGTTATAGGACATGTTTGTAAAAATTACACGACACAACGAACAAAATCTTAGAAAGAGATAGAGATAGAGAGTACACAACAGATAAGAGGAGAATTAGAAATTTCTTTAGCTCCAAACAATTGATACAAAGATGGCTCTGTCCACCTGTGTGCTTCCATAGTGAAGCTTAGATGGAGATCTAGATAGAAGATAGGTGAAGAGCTTAAGGCTAGCTAGGGTGAAGGATGGATGATCAATGGCTGTGAAGGTGTTTAGCTTTTATAGCCCGTGAAGGCAGTTAGGTTGGCATGACCGACCTACCATATGAGCCTCCACTAGTCGGCTAGATAATATTCCAGGGAATATTCCCTTTACTGTTGAGCTGGGGCGTTGCCCCCAGACCCTTGCCAGGGGGGCTACTGGCCCCCCTAGGACCCCCCCCCCCCGCTTCCACGGCCCCCGAACCCCAAAATAGGGGGCCCTTTTAACTCCCTTAGCCCACAACTCGATGCAATGTGCCTCGAGTTGCTACCAGCTTAACTACTCAGTCCAACCCAAAGATTAGACCCACGATGGTCACCTTTTTGCCATCTAGTCACATAGACCTCATCTGATTTACAAGTTAGGACTTGACCAATGTTCAAGCTCACATTTGGCTTCTCCTCATAATGGGGGCCTTACAACTTTGAGCACCATGGATCATTGGTGGCACCTTATGAGGGTGGGGCATTGAGCATATCTAACAATTTCAGGATAGCTCTCTTTTCTACTGTAGACCACTTTAAATATCTTCATTCCAACTCCTGACTTTAGACTCCAGCACTCACAACGCCAATGCCAAGCTCCCAGGCTTCTCAACCTTCACAGACTCATGGGGGTTCATCACTCTGATACCATGTTAGAAAGATGAGAGAGAGAGAGAGGGGCAATAGAGAGCAAACTGCTCTCAATGTTCTTCTTCTTCATTATGGTGGTTGTCATCATTATGGATCTGTATAATGTGCTGTAGGTTGTGCCATGTGGCAGGTGAGACACCAAAGGGGCACTGGATGTGTTGGATTCCTGCAATCCAGATGGGCTCTCCACTGACATCGCCAAGCAATGGTCAGATGGCAAGCACACCACGGCCCTCATAGACATGCTCAGAAATAGGGCCTTAGACCAAAGGATGCGCAAGAAGGGCATGTTGGCACAGGTTTGGATGACAACAAGATGAGGACAATGGATAGCAAAAGCGAGATGAAGGTGGAAACATGGTGGTGGGCTGCCACTTCTTGAACAGGGTGTCTTCTCTCAATCTTCTGCTTCCTTCTCCAAACATAGCATATCTTCCTTCTCTTTCTATTTAGAATTCACAATTGAATCAAACCTCTTCTCCTCTTGATACTAGTAAATCTCTTCATCAAGAGAATGCAGCAAGAACTAACAATCTTCTTGTCGATGGGATGCAAACTCTTTCTCTTGCAAATCTTGTAGCCACCTCTTTCCCAACCAGTGCACCAAATGAACAACACCCTGCCACAGAATAAAAAGAACCACAACTCGGCCAAGAGAGGCTACAAATATACTTGCTGGCCACAAAAACCTACAAGAAAACACTCCTCTTCTCACCAAAAACCATATCCTCAAAACACACAAGAAAGACAATGTATAATTTGATTTATTTCCTTATTTATTAACATTATATAGTATGTGTATATTTTATACACACACATATGATATTATATAAATCTATTATTTATGTAATACGATAAACTATATATATAATATATGTATATATGAACACTATATTTTATAAATGTACATATATGTTATTTAACAATATTTTATACACACACACATTCTCTCTCTCTCTCTCTCTCTCTCTCTCTCTCTCTCTCTCTCTCTCTCTCTCTCTCTCTCTCTCTCTCTCTCTCTCTCTCTCTCTCAGCCTAGACCAAAAAGGGGATGGCTGCCTAAGGAGGAGGTAGGGCATATATAAAAGCCAAAAATTGAATGGACAAGCTCATTCTTGGTGTGTGGCCAAACTTGTTCTTCTCTTGCTTCTTGCTCTTGCTTCCTTCTTGTGCATGAGAGAGAGAGAGAGAGAGAGAGAGAGAGAGAGAGAGAGAGAGAGAGTGTGTGTGTGTGTGTGTGTGTGTGTGTGTGTGAAGGACCATGGAGAAGCTCTTCTTCTCCTCTCTTCATCTTCATCTTCATCTTCTTCTCTTCTCCTTTCTTGTGAGCATGGCTATGGAGGTCAAATCTTGGAGCTTGGAGATAGAACTTATTTGAGAGCACATCTTGGATTGTGGAGCTACCGATGGATTTGGGGAAAGAGGCAACTCGATCATATTCAAAGGTAAGTTCACTACATTTCTGTGTGGAAGAGTGCACACAGCTATGTGAGAGGTAGCCATAGCTCTCAGATTGAGATGCTTGAAGCAATAAGCAGTCCGTGGGTCTTGGCAGCTTGCTTGCGAGAACAGTGACAACATCAACATGTGTTCTGGTATGAGGATCTTCACAAATAGAAAGGACTTCATATCTGAATCTCCTACAAAGTTGTTAGCTTAGTAGTCCCATTATGCACATCAACCTCCGTTCTGGTCTAAGGATCTTCACAAATAGGAAGGGCTTCATAGCCAGAAGGTCCCACTTTAAGCACACCTGCATATCTCTGTTAAAACGCCTACGAAGTTGTCAACTCAGCAGTCATCATGCACATGGCTCTTTGATTCTTTGCCGATTCTTGCTACTAATATCGAGTTTGCAAGAGTCCTTATATGCTGCTAAGATTCACACAGCTTGTAAGATTGGTTTGTGTTGATTCTACCTATTTTAGGGTGAAGGCCTGAACACTATGCTGAAGTTTGACTACAAAATAGCTCTATTTGAGAGTTTTTGATGGCCTACTGAAAAGCCAGGAGTACAGACATTAGAGTATTGCTCTACATGTACACTAGAGTTGACATATTCTCTTGGATTGGTTTACTATTTTCTATGCTCTCCTCTCAGATGAGTATAAATATGTAGGTATTCAAACTCTCATTTGACCATTGGCTCACTATTCTAGCATTGGAGAGTCATCTGTGGTAGTCATCGAAGGCTATCTTCCTTTCTTCTTGCCATTCTTTCACTCTTTGAAATTCTAACCAAAGATAGCAGCAACAAGCAGGGCTTCATTCCATCTTCATAGCTCCCTTGAAGAAGGGAATATCTTTGTTACAACCACCAAATCATCAATTTGGTACAATTTCATATACAAGTGTGGAGGTTGATGCTTAGAAGTCTAAGCCATGGCCCCCTAAGCTTCATGTGCTTGGTACTATTTTGATGGTAATGCTCATGTTCTTTGAAATGGGTATCTCAGGATGTTCACAACAATTGTATTGCCATGAGATATGCTACATTTTACTGATTTCTTTCAATTGCTTGCTTTCTTTTGCATGTGGCCTACCCATAGGCTCTCCCTTCAATAGTCTCTCACTGCTCTACTAATGTTCCCCTCATCTTTCCTCTTATTTATTTCTTTTCCTCTCAATTTCTCTCCTCAATAGGATGAAATGGTTATGGGAATTATGATGGGCACTTGTACACCAAGATTTTTTCCTATTAAGTCAAGCATTCAACCATTTTTCTTGACCTTTTGCTTTCCACAAGCAATGCAAATATGCTTCTTTTCATCATGTACTCTTGAGATCCACTAATAGATTTGGGTTAAATAATGCATCTAATGGTTCTTTCATTCCATTTCATCATTCCTTCATTCCATGATAACAAGTTATATGTCTCGATGGTCTTCCACCTACAAATATAAACTTTTAAACTTAAAGTAAAAAATGTCTCGTATGCCAACAAATACTAATTCCATGATAACACCTTATATGTCTCAATGGTCTTATGCCTATGAATACAAACTTCTAAACTTAAAGAAAAAAATTCTCTTACAAATATGAAAACACAAGTCCTAGCTATTATGTACATGTTTTAGAGTTGATTTTTTGCATACCCCTCCCAGATCCTAACATGATGGGACTTTGGCTCAACTTTGGACACTCTCTTATTCATTTAAAAGGCTCAATCCACACATTATGATAGCTATCTCTCACATAGCCTGTCTTGTAGGGATCAGAAAATACCAAGATTTGCTTGTAGTAAGCTTGCATAGCCTCACTTTAAGCATGAAAGAAGCCCTTGCAAAGCTCCATGACCTAAAAGTGTGTGTCTTTCACTCTCAATCCTCTACAATATTAGCATGTAAGGAAGAAGCATGACCAAAGGCATGAGAGAGTGCTCAAGAGAAAAAGAATGGGGCTTCTCTCTCTCTCTCTCTCTCTCTCTCTCTCTCTCTCTCTCTCTCTCTCTCTCTCTCTCTCTCTCTCTCTCTCTCTCTCTCTCTCTCTCTCTCTCTCTCTCTCTCTCTCTCTCTCTCTCTCTCTCTCTCTCTCTCTCTCTCTCTCTCTCTCTCTCTCTCTCTCTCTCTCTCTCTCTCTCTCTCTCTCTCTCTCAACTAAAAAACAATAAATCCCACTTGGGTATCTTACTCTTTTGGGGTTCTTTTAGTTGATCAAGGATTTTTTTACATGTAAAGAAACTCTAGTCTTGATAAAAAATAAACTAGGCATGGGATACTAATTACTAGGTACAATTTTCACGGGCGAACTCCAACACTTATAAACATAATGGCACAAAGAATTACAAAAATTACTAATTTTCCAAAAATTTTAGGCCTTTTTATTTATCTTTCTTCTTGCTATTAAGAAGAGTGCTATAATCAAAAGATCTTGACTAGTTTGGAATTTGAGCTCCAAATATTAGAAGAAGTCCCTTTGGTGCAACTTGAAGAAATCCGAATGGTTAGGTGTGAGCACCCTCTTACACAATCCTACTAGTTTGCCTCCACCTAGCTAGATACTCCCACATAACTACCATATCATTGCATGTTGCACTAGCACCTCTAGCATAGCCATCAACCCTAACTATTGGAGTCAGAGTATTACAAGATCAAGATCTAGATTGGATTTGGAGCCAGCAGATCGGATCGACCAATCATTGAGTCCAAAGTGTGGAGGGTTGTGTGAACTATGGATCTATTTCCTAGTTCAAAGACTAGATTTATTCGAACATCAGGTAAGAGATTCACACAAAAGAAGTGTGCCCCCAACAATCAGGAGTAAAACACCACTTGTTGGATCCAATACAAAACATATGAGCACCATTTCTTGGCTATAATCTAAAATGTATGATTGATCGCAAAGGTTGGTGATAGTCCTACCTTTGAGAAGACCTTTGGACATAGTGCAAGAAATCATCAAGCCATCTTCATATCGGTGCCTAGTATCAGCAAAATAAGAAAAGAAGATCAAACCAAGGAGCACTGCCATGTTGCTACAATAAGTCACCATGGAAAATGCAATTGACTGTAGCATAAAGGTTGAAGGAACATGAATCATGGTCACAAGTGTTATCAAGACCAAATATAATCAACAAAAAGAGATATTCACCATATACAAGCCTGAGATAAGGAATTGTACATATTATTATTATTACTGAATTGTGTAATGAGTATAAAATAGTAATGAGAAACATAGACTATACCTCACAAGGATATGAGAATGAATCCAGAGTACAATTGGTTGCATTTAAAGATGCTCTACTTAATTGACAGAATCCAAAAGACGCAACTATCAAATGATGACCCATGACTCTTTGGACTTTTGTTGCTTCAACATTTGGTCCATCAAGCACTTTCTCTATCCAACACCCAACACACACATAGGCCAATCAGTATAATGAATTAAATCTTAAATCAAGTTACTAAATCTTTATACACATAGTATAAGCACATATGCAAATCACAATGTGAGTTTCATTTTCCTTCATGTTGTGCCAACAAAGGGGAGAACCTAAGTTACCCAAAGGATATTAAGCTATTGTGGCATAGCCAGCTTTGCAATAACACATTTCTACATAAAGCTTAATTAGCAATAAGTGGAAACTAGAGTGATGTAGAAGGATGCATCATTTAAAGCTTTTACAAAATTGGATATATAAGCAATATAAATCTTTTTACTCACATGACCCTTTATTCAACATCTAACATATCTATACCATAGCTTCAAGTAGATTAGAAATACATTAATATGTCCAAAGTGTGTGGTTTTGTTATATACAAATCACGTTGTTTGTTTTATGTTTTGTGAGAAAAGCATATTCTTACTTCCATTTTCTTTGAAAAATATGAAGTGAGCGAGGCATAACCTCGTGAGCTTTGTACTAATGCCAAAATATATTTACAATGCACTGTTAAGATGCCTTGGGGTAGGTCGAATAGACTAACCCCTAAACTTCTTAAAGAATAGTTCTCTTAAGGAGCTTGTAGCTAACTTTGAAGATGTGTTCTTTTTCATAAGTCTCCTAAAAAGCTAAAGAGACACCCTAGCTATGTGGCCAAAAAGGACCTTAGGTTTAGGCCTAACACTTTTAACCATGGCCACTTGGTTTCAGTTCTTCCAAGTGGCTCCTTAATTATGTAGCCAAAAAGAACCTTGGGTTCAAACCTAACACTATTAACTGTGGCCACTTGATTCTGGTTCTTCTAGATGACTTTGGTGTTAATTTCCCTCACCACTTGTGCATAGGTATTTGAGCCTCTCTCTCTCTCTCTCTCTCTCTCTCTCTCTCTCTCTCTCTCTCTCTCTCTCTCTCTCTCTCTCTCTCTCTCTCTCTCTCTCTCTCTCTCTCTCTCTCTCTCTCTCTCTCTCTCTCTCTCTCTCTCTCTCTCTCTCTCTCTCTCTCTCTCTCTCTCTCTCTCTCTCTCTCTCTCTCTCTCTCTCTCTCATCTAAAGTGAGCAGGTGGTGCATCGATAGGGCAATCACTAAGAAGAAGTTCCCTTGCAGTTACACTTCATATGGATGGTACCATAAGGAGGAGAGAGAGAGAGAGAGAGAGAGAGAGAGTGTGTGTGTGTGTGTGTGTGTGTGTGTGTGTGTGTGTTGGGAGAGAGAAGAGGAGGGAGAATCCTAACTTCCAAGACTCAAATACATGGGAAAGGAAGATGCAAGTTTCCTCACCTTGTTGTGAAGCTGCCACAAAGCAACCTACCACACGCAAGGAACACTACTTTTTATTATGTTATTTATCATTCAAGTATCTTTTAATTATATATTATCAAGTAATTTTTTAATATACAATTAATAGTTCTAAATGTTTATTGATTAAAATCATCTTTACATGCAAGTTGTTTTTGCCTCCTTTTGAAATTCACTAAACCTTCAACCCATATTTTCAAAAATAATTTTGAGAAATTTACAATTCACCATACATTAAACCTCGATTTTTCATGAATACTAAAGAGGTATTTGGAGAGGTTTTGAGTTCACATATCTTTAAGCTAATGTTACAATCTATGACATTGTTCTTCTTTTCAAACATTTCTATTATGGATACTAATGCTTCATAGATGAGCTTGAAGTATCTAATATGTAGCATTGTTATTGTATTAATAAATCTAGATAATATTTTGTAATTTCATTTGTTGAATAATTATTTTGAATGAATACTAGAGGTTATTACTTTTTATCAATATCACTTCATTGTAACTATTACTAATGTTACAATGATGTTTATATACTAAGCTTGAAGTACATATTACTAGAGGTTGAATAATTTTCTTGAATGAATACTAGAGGTTATTACTTTTTCTCAATATCACTTCATTGTAACTATTACTAATGTTACAATGATGTCTATATACTAAGCTTGAAGTACCTATTACATATTCTTATTATTATAATGCATCTGGATGTTCTTAAAATAAGCATTAAATATTTGTACTTCCATTATACGTTTACATTCACATGCACCATATTGTAGTTGGATAAAATGAGACAAATATGTTTCTAACATGTGAAGAATAATTGATATTGAAATCAAAAGTATTAACAATGCATCATTGAGATGCCTCGAAGTGGGTCAAAAAGAGATTAGCCCCTAAAATTATCAAACCATAACTCCCTTAAGGAGCTTGTAGCTAAGTTTGAATATTTGTTATTTTTTCGTGAGTCTCCTAAAAGGCCTAAGAGACTCCCTAACTATGTAGCCAAAAAGACCTCGTGTTTGTACCTAACACTTTGAGCCATGCCCACTTGGTTTTGCTTCTTCTAGATTATTTTGATGGTAATTGTCCTCATCACTTGGATTATTTTAAAATATTTTTTTTCAAATCTGGCTTTGTCACCAAAAACCATATGCTTCATCTTGATATTGGCATGCAATCCTATTACTTCTATCCATCTTTTATTAGATATGCTCAATGCCCCATAAGGTGCCTCTAATGATCCATTATGGTGCTCTAAGTTATAAGGCCCCTATTATGAGGAGAAGCCATGTGTGAGCACGGACATTGGGTGGGCCTTGACTTGTATGTCAAATGAGGTCTATGTGATTGAATGGCAAAAATGTGACCTTTATGGATCTAATATTTGGGTTAGATAAAGTAGTTATGTTGGTAGCAACTCAAGGTACAATGCATCAAGTTGCGAGGTGTGGAAGTTATCAGGGGCCCTATTTTGGGGTCTGGGGGCCACAAAAGCGAACCTTGGCTAAGGGGTCTCAAGGGGGCCAACAACCCCCTTGACGAGGGCCCTAGGGTAGTTCCCTCGGCTTAACGGTAAAGAAAAGACATAGGTCAGTGCTCAAAGTCAGAGCTGTCAGCAATGATGCAAGTCACCAAGATAGAGTATGACATCCACGTGCAACACAACCCCCCCCCCCCCCCCCAAAAAAAGTCAACGAGAACAGTAGTGCACATATGTCACCAATGCAGGATACTTGAAACGTTTATGCTACTTGGCAATGGTCAACACAAAGAATGGGGCAGTAGGGTTTGCAAGTAGCACATCCAAGCCATTATAAGGAGCTGAATTAGGAGCTTATAAAAGGTGAAAGGGACATATGTACATATGCTATTTTTTTCACAATAATACAAATATGTCCTTCACCTCTTAAGCTTCTTCGTGTCCTTTCATGGTTGTTAGCCGTCTCTCTCCTTCTTTTCTATCTTTCTCTCTCCATTTTCAATCTTTCACCCTCCTTCTCTAGACTTTCTCTCACTTCTGCACTCTTCTTCTCTCTTTCCTACAATCTTCTTTCTTCTGTTAGGTCCCTTCATGAAAAGTAGTATTAGAGCCTTGGTCTTTGATCCATTTTCAAACATGTCCTACAGGTAAAGACACGGACTATGACTAGTAGTGACTTGTAGGACACCTACAATTGGAAGAAGTCAAGCCTGGAGATCTTTGAAGCGAGGGATAGATATGACAATGGATGGCCAAAATAGTAAGTCATGGACCAATTTTTAGCCATTTTGACAGGATTTTGGAGAAAGAAGGCTAATTGGGGTTGGCACAGCTGTAAGTTTTCACTACTTTTGAAAGTTAAGGGGAACTATTTCTCTTCTCTCAAGCTTTCAAACAGTTTTCATGGAGGCGACCAGCAAATATCTCTTTCTTTCTTCCAAACCCTAGCCTTCTGAGGTCAGTGAACTCTTCACTAAACTTCTCCACTCCGTCTCCAAGAGATTCATTATCATTGTCATGGAGTTTCAGCAGACATTATGACAGTATTAGTAATGCAAGAGGTTATTTAATGGCCTTGATGCTGAGCTTAATCAACGGTGTTATTCTGTTCCTTCAAGTTCAGTAGATAGAATGAAATGGAGTCTCTACCTCAGTTGTCAAGAAAATGAAATGGAGTGCACATCAACCTGTGTTCTAGTCTGAGGACCTTCACAAATAGGAAGGGCTTCATAGCCAGAAGGTCCCACTTTAAGCACACCTGCATATCTCTGTTGAATCTCCTGCAAAGTTGTCAGCCCAGCAGCCATTGTGCACATGGTTCTTTGATTCTTTGCCAATTCTTGCTACTGATCTCGAATTTGCAAGAGTCCTTATATGATGCCTGAGATTCACACAGCCCCTACAGGATCGGTTTGTGCTGATTGTGCCTAGTTTAGGGTGAAGGCCTAAACTCTGTGCTGAAGTTTGACTATACGAATAGCTCTATCTGAGAGTTTCTGATGGCCTACTCAAAATCCAAGAGTGTAGACATTAGACTATTGCTCTGCATGTACACTGGAGTTGACGCGTTCTCTTGGATTGGTTTACTATTTTCTTTTATCTCTCAGACAAGTATAAACCTGTAGGTAGTCCAACTCTCATTCGACCATTGGCTCACTATTATGGCATTGGAGAGTCATCCGTGGTAGTCATCGAAGGCTATCTTCCTTTCTTCTTGCCATTCTTTCACTCTTTGAAATTCTAACCAGAGATAGCAGCAAGCAGGGTTTCATACCATCTTCATAGCTCTCTTGAAGAAGGGAATATCTCTGTTACAACAACCAGATCATCAATTTTGTACAATTTCATATACAAGTATGGAGGTTGATGCTTAGAAGACTAAGCCATGGCCCCCTAAGCTTCATGTGTTTGGTACTATTTAGATGGTAATGCTCATGTTCTTCGAAATGGGTACCTCAGGATGTTCACAGCCATTGTACTGCCATGCGATATGCCACGTTTTACTGATTTGTGGCTCTAAGTGCTTGCTTACAAGCATAAGCTTCACCATAGCATGATAAGCAACAACTGCTTCTTAGAAGCCATATGTTCCTATTTCATGAGAAGGAAGACTGTTACTCTTCTGCACCACTCACTAGCTTGAATTGACTTGTGGAGGCTGGGAGTAAAGAGTCATTGACCTTTCAAAGCTTTCTGGCTAGCAAACTCTATCAAGATGCCATGATGGTAACCTTGTATGACTTGAATAATGGGATCGCATCAATATCTCACCACACTACAGAGCAGGGGTCTTTGATGGAGGCTGGTTCTTGATTGCTAGATCATTAGCCTCGATGCAAATTGTCAGTTCATCATTATTTCCTGGTTTCTGCTCATGAGCTTCAGACATCAATCTACAAGTTGACTTTACAGCTGCATAAGAAAACCATTTGACCCGGTAGACCAATCCATTGTAAATAGGTATTTTCCAACATTTCCAAACTGCAATAGCACCCATGGTGATGTATCTCGAGTAGCTGATCTTTTATTCATTCTCATGTCTTGAAAGAGAGCTTTCAAAGTAGCTTCTTGTTGCCACATCTGAGAAATGGCTTGAACCAGAACCATCTAGCTTGGCCATTGGTGAGCTAGCATTGCTTACATTCAAGCCAATAGAAGAGGTATAAGAAAAGGCTATTACCCAGACATGCATACAAACCAAGCTTCAGAGAATCATCTGACATACTGTCCAACATTTGTGGGCACAAAGCTTTCTCTCTGTTGAAAAGTTGGGTGATCATGAGCTTACCACCACACAGATCAACTATGTTCAGGTTCAGGACATCTAAGGATGCAAAGTTGAGCTTGACTAGCTACCCTCGATGACCAAGACACGCAGAGCCAGGTAGTAAGACATTGTAAAGAGCCAGCTTGTGTCTTAGAGTAGGGATTTCCTATCAGAGGTGTCTGAGATTTCCAAATGCAGTTGCTAGGAGCAATATCCAAAAGCAATTTGTACCCTGAGTTGTTGCACACAACAAGGAGTATCCTAAAGCGATGTCTACACTCTGCTCTGCTGCATGAAGGTCACCAGTTCTGAGCAGACAATAAGAAATGTCTTTTCTACACTTTGCTACTATAGAAAGGCCACTAGTTTTGAGTAGACAACAAAGCATGCCTCTTTGTTGATTACTTGTCCCACCATGGACTGTTCCAAGGAGGAATTTTGATCAGAGCCATACCATTCAATTGGTCAACAAATATTCATGCCAAGAATTCTGGCCCTGTACATGCCACAAAGATGTCTCAGTCTGCAGGCAATAGTGAATACCTTTCTATACCTCAGATTAGTGAAGGACCAAAAAGCAAAGTATGGGGAATTTGTAGATCTGATGAGGGATTTCAAATCACTAAGGATTCGAAGGTATGCAAAATCAAAATCAATTTCAGGATTTGGAAGCAAAAGGAAAAGGCTACTTTGAGAGCAGGCAGCCAGCAAGCAATATGGATCCTTATGCTATGACATATATGATTGCAAACACTACTATCCTATATATCAATCAGTGACATTTGAGATTTGCAGGACTTGAGCAAGTCTAACCTTCCTAGCAAGCTCTTAACCTGCGCAACAGCAAGCTTTTGAACCTTATTAAGGGCTTACAATTGATGATTCAAAGCATGTGCACACTGTAAATTTTGAGTACCTCTATGGTTCAGACAATTGCTGACACATTTCCTCTAAACAGACCGTAGCTAAAGATCAAGGATGCTTCACTTTTCCCCTGCAGGATCCAGGCATCATTGACATTTTGGACAATATCACAATTAGCACAATGACCACCATGCATACTTCCTGATGTAAATGGGCACTGCTCTGGAGTAGAGGAGGTTCCATACTTCTATGGTATATATAACCTACAGGTATTGGTGGTCCAAGCACTAGTTTGGAAAACAAGTATAAACTGCACAACAGTTGATGATTGCTGCTTCCCTGGCCGTGGCCATCTCCTCCTATCTACATTTCTCTTTGAGGTCAATAGTTTGAGACTCCTTCATTGCAAAATATTCTGGAGATTCTGAGACTATCAGGGCATCATCCAGAAGCCTTAGTTATCTTGGCTGGTAGCAGGTGGACAAAAAACAATATGTAGAATTAGAAATCATCAAGGAGGAATTCATTATTGACATCTTGTTTGAGAAATTCATTATTGACGTCTTGTTTGTTTGATAGGGTGAGGTCTATGTTCCTGCATAATCCTGCCCTGAATCAATTTGTTGCAAAGAATCCCACAAGGAGGTTGAACTCTAACACCTGTTCATGAAGAGCCTGAAGCAATACCATCATCCCATATATCTTCAAGGACGAGGCAGCAGCAACAGTAAAACTGAGTAAAGGTAGAATAGTCAAGAATATAGAACTGAGTTAAGCAGGTAGCAACAAGAGCTGAATCGAGTCAAGTAGGTAGCAACAATAGTAAAACTGAGGCAAGGTAATACTGTCAAAAATCTGAATGTAGCACGACCAAAAAACATAGTTGCTTACTATTGTTGTCACTGAGTTCAAGATTGAAAACACTAATGCTCAAGTGCTTTTTTGGACCTCGTTGAACGAATACATCACTCAATGTGGGTTTCCAGGAGCTAAGTTTGTCAGGTTCATGGTGGCTGATAAGGCTCAGGAAAATTAGTTGGTAGAGCACAATATTTTCAGCAAAGGAAAGAGGAATGCAATGCTACAAGGAGAGATCGTGATCTTTCCATTGGGAGAAGAGTGTATTCAAGCATATAAAACAATGTACTAAGCCACCATTCCAGGAGAACCACAAGGAGCTATGCTGTCAATGGAGTGCAACCATTGGACACATGGCCTTCTTGGTGGGAAGTGAGAGGGCTCTACTAGACAAATCGGATAGAGTCAAGGAGATGGAGGTCACTTTTTGCCCATACCCAATCTTTCTAAATGTAAACATGCACCTATGAGAGCAACTTTTGGATATACTCAACAAGTTAGATTATACTTTGCTTGTGCTACAAACCTTACTATATTAGTCCTTCAGAATGCTCATTTTTCAAGAAGACATGAGGGCTTTGGACCAGGTCTTAAAAATATATACAATAGATTTATGGAAATGGATGTGGAAGTGCTGTCTAGAAAGAAGTTGGTAGATCTAACATCAGCTATGCTAGAGGAGCAACAAATAGCAATTGACCTGTAGAGTGGTGCTAAATAGCAAATTGTTATGTAGAAGAGGAGAAATGTGCATGCAAGCATAGTCTTAGACACTATTAGTTATAGGTTGGAGTATGAGAATGAAAACTCATTATCCAAGGTTGAGGGGAGGATGAGCACTTATTGGAGACATCCCTAAAGAGACTAATATGGATGTGAAAGAATGGGCTATTCATCAAATACTAGCAAATTGTGAATCCATACATTGGGGAATATTGGAGAGGGAAGCATAGCAATGTGGGGCCTTTGTTCATGATGGCAAGTGTGGTAAGGTTAAGGGTATGCCCACACCACGCTTTAAGAGTGAAGACAATACAAGGATACAAAGAGTTAGGAAATGTTTTGGTTTTGCCCCTCAAGTGTGGTTCACTTGATTTAATAAGCAGATTTAGAGTTCTATTAGTACATTGGTATGAAAGATAGCCAAGGGGACATCTTTACTGCAAAGGAAACATCTAAATTGATTTCTTGGGGATTTCTTTTGGAGAGTATTGATCATATGGTGTCGAATGTTCAAATAACTCCTTGGAATATGTGCCCACCAAGTAGAGAGATGGGTGTGTTATCAAGTGGAGAGAGAAATCTCTCAGGCGGGGGGGGGGGGGGGGGGGGGGGGGGTTTCACTCATGAATATGTGTATATATAACGTGAGTTCAAAATAAGGGGTTTTTAAAACACCATTTTCATTCTTTTTTTTACATACAAAAGGGTCTTATATAAAGGGGTTACTTACAGATTGAATAGAAAAGAGTTGTGTTTTATTCAAGAAAAATTTATAGATTAGGATATTTATAAATAGGCCATGAATGCACATTATATAGAGAATATATATATATAGTGAACTCCCCAAGAGAGAAATTAAGCAAGAAAAGTAATGAGTGCATTAACCATGCTCATCTTTCATGAGGGGAAATTATTTGTAAGATTATAGCCATCCACAATGAGTCCAAGATTTTTTGGGTTACAACATTAGAATTAAAGAAGATAGGGATTGCAGTTGTTATGAACCATGATTTTCCAAGGTGCTCCTGTCTAGATTTTGCTCCACAAGAATCAAAGAAGGAGACCTACATGCATTGTGTTCAATAGGCTTCTCAGGTTGGAGCCCCGAGTACATAAATTTATGCATCAAGTAGCTTTGATAAAGTTGGAGAATACTGATGCATTGTTGGGAGTTACAATGTGCCCTCTTTGAGTGGAGTTTAAGTGATGATTTGCATTTGGAAGTAAATTTTGGGTTCAATACTTGAGATGATGCATTCCATATTTTGGTCTTGTTGGGCTTACCAATTGATTTTGATGGGAAAGCCTACACAATACTATTTTTATGTCTTATTTATATACTATGAGTGTTTGAATGTGAGTTCTAGTTGGGTAGGCCAAAATAGTCTCTTCTTAATTTTGGCAAGGATGTCCTCCTAATTATGACCCTAATATTTTTTTGTCATTATTGTTGGTGTGTTTGGTTTTGGCATGTAAAGAGAGTGAAATTCCTCTTCTTAGTAAGTATAGAATGAAAATAGTCAGTATTGCATCAAATCTTATTTGTGCATAGTGTTTGGATGTGAGTTCTTGCGTGGTAGGCTAGGATTGTCCCATCCTAATTTTGGCCATAATAGTGTCCTTTTAATTACTGCTCAAATATTTGTTTGGTTTTGGCAGGTATAGAAGAGGAAATGCACTTTTCTTAATAAAAGGGTAGTATAAAAATTATCCATCATACATCAATTTATGTGCATACTTACTCCATTCATGCTCGATTTCTTGTGTTGCTCACTCTAGGTTTGCTTGGTTTATAGTAATCCTCCTTACAACTATTTAAGGCTACTCTTTACATTGTTGAACCAAAGAAGAGAAGCAAAAAGCCCTTTTCTTTGACATAAACACGGGAATAAATAGACATGCCATGACCAGATTACTTCTCCAAGGGTTACATGATTAGCCTGGCCTACTTGGAGAAATCTTTCAAGCCACTCTCTCCAACAATGTAAAGAGAGGAGAACATCAAAGAAAAGAATATATTCAAAAAAATCAAAAAAAAAGCAAAAAAAGAATGGTGTAGCACAAGTGCACCCACTGTCACATCATTTAGAGATCCTCAAGTTGGACACCTCATATGGCCTTGGTCATCAGTAGGCTCTACTCCTAACTCCCTAGCCCTTTCCCACACCATATATTCTCAAGGCCCATCAAGGGTAGGATACTCCACTGTCACCTAGTAGACCTACAACCCTGAGCCATACACCTCACCTCACTTTTCACCAAAAACCAAGTCCTCAAGTATGGGACAACACTCCAACCTTGCTTGGAGTTCGACCCATCTCCTAGTTGCACTTTCACGAGCGCAAATCCTCACAACACAATAAGGTCACCACACCCCCTAGGGAGTACACAACTTTTGATTGCAAATTTGCAACATGGCAAGGTCTAAAGATATCAATGACATTGATGGCCCTTGTAACATAAACTAGCACAACCAACCCTCTTTCCTTTTGCCATGATGAGAAACCAAGTACCATAGAAACTCCTTCCATCACTCCCCACATTACCTTTTCCTTCATGCCCACCAACACTGACCCACAAAATGCTACCCGCCAAGTTGTACAGTGACATGGGACTAGCACATGTCTAGGAAGGGGGTGATATTAATCTCTTATCAAAAATAGTAAGCAAAAGAACTCAAAAGTCCTAAAAAAAACCAAAGAAATAAAAGCATAGAATATGAAAGCAGACACAAATGCAAATACACAGGTGAATGTGACACCAAAGAAACTTTTGGACACTCGTAATTTTTTGAAAAACTTTGCATTGTAAATTCCTTTTCAAAGTTGAGGTTGCTCTCGTGCAAATTATAAATATGTGTCAAAGTGAGGTGCAAGTGGCACAAGCTTTGGTTCACCAAATCCAGGAATACCAATTATAAAGTTAGAAGGCATACACAAACTAAGAGAAGTTTGGTTTTAGGCCAAAAAAAGTCTAAGGTGCCCAAAAATCAAGCCCATGCATAAAATCCCAAAAAAAAAATGGATAAGTTCATTCTTATAGTGTGCTATCTTGTGGAGATCTCTTCTTGCTTTTTTTTTCTCCATCTTGCTTAACACGCACACGCGCACGTGCATGCACTGCACATGCACACACACACAGTGAGTGAGTGTGCGCATGCGTGCTATCTTGTAGAGATCTCTTCTTACTTTTTTTGTTTCTCCAGCTTGCTTCACAGACATAGTAAGAGAGTGAGGGAACAGCACGAGTGAAGCTCTTTATCTTTTCTTCTTCTCATTCTTCTTCTTCTTCCTTATTACAAAGCAAGTATAGCAATTGGAACTATGGATATGAAGCTTGCTTAATGTGCATTGCTCGAGTCATGGATCCATTGATAAGTCTTTGTAGATAGACTACAGTAAAGAGATAAATTGGTGAGTTCTCTACGATATTTGTGAGAGTGCATCTTGATTATGTGAGACATAGCCATAGATATCCTACTCAAAGCATTTGAAGCAATAGGCATTCCATCAAGTCTAGTATTTGAAGCTTGGGAAAGCTATGACATCAAGTTAGCTACACTCTGTGACCCTCTTCAATCAGCTTTGTCTTTAACCCCCTAGCTCTCTTTCCATTTTCCCACACATTTTCTCAAGGCATATCAAAGTCATGATATACCTAGGGAGTCTTAACTTACCTTGGTTAAACCTATCTCTATGAACCATTTGCACTTTTCTCTTCTTCACTACCTTATCCATCTCAGTGTCTACACATCCAGTCTATATGTAGGATGGAAAACATCCTTCAAGCAGAACTATCACAATTACCTCAAGTGCCACATGAGGTTGATCCAACACAATAGACCATGCACATTGCCTCAAGTGCCACATGAGGTTGATCCAGCACAATAGACCATGCACACTACCCCAAGTGTCACATGAGGTTGATCCAACACAACAGACCATGCACTTCAAGACTTACTTGGATTAGACTCCATAACTTTTGTCCATCTTACATGCGGTGTCTCACCAAAATCTCCTTTACCAAATTCATTTTCCCTCAACCATGCTACTTTTTCCCATCATCAACAATTCAAGCTTCCTTGCTTCATCAACCATTATCATTAAAAGAACCCATGATGTAGTCTTCTAGGTGAGTATCAACCTATGTAAGCACATATACTCACATATTATTTCCACAATAACATATACATGGTTTTGGGTTCTCAAGTGTGGAATAACACTTCAAGTTGTATCATCCTTTATAGGGTAATTGGTACACTTGCAACTATTATTTGAGTCACACACATGAAAACGCAATTAGAATAGTCTAGGCTAGATCTAATCCAGTTAAGGTAGAACCATACATCAAGGGAGAACTAACCAAGAGCCCACAAAGTGGGTGGAATTTCCAATAAAGGGTTACAACCCTAATTCACAGTTGTGGAAACCCTAAAACAAAAAGTAAGTTATAAACCCTAATTCTAATTTAGAGGGGGTCCAACCCTAAACCTAACCCTAAATTTGATCTACATAAGGGTGGGATGTCTCAATTGTATTCAACCATTTTACACACCCATGTGGTGGAAGCTCGATCAATGCAACTATTGAACATTCTCATTCACTTCTATTCCTACCATAGCTTGTCCCAATGAGAGAGAGAGAGAGAGAGGAGAAACTTGGAATAGAGAAGCTCTACACCATCTTTGTGTTTTCTTTTTCTTCTTCCCATTCTTGGTAGTAAGAGGGTTGAGTTTGAAGATGTATTGAGATTGTAAGATTGTGAGAGAGTGAGGAATCGAGTGAGGTGAAGCTTTTCTATGTCTTCTTTCTCTCCTTTTCTCAACATGGGTTTATTTGGTGGTGAATGTGAAGGATCAATGCCCTTGGATTATAGCACTTAGATCATGGAACTATCTTCAAGTATTCAAGCTTTTGGACTACATGAGAAGGTAAGATAGGTCAGTTCACTATACCTTAGAGCTAGTCTTCTCCCCTTGCCTTCTAGGGTTAGAGAGAAAAGGATGCATGCTTAGTTAGAGTATTGAGAAGACAAGGTAAAATATTATCACCAAAGTGAATTGAAACTTCTAAAAGGATAGAAGTCCGTCCAATGTCCTTATTGTTGTGCATTAAACCCAACATATACACAAGAAAGCTCTATGAGCATGCATATAAGTTCCTTCCATCATTCTCATAAGATACATGCACATTCCCTTCTATCATTCTCCACCCCTTATAACTCATCTCTCTTTCTTGAAATGAAATAAAACTTGATTATGAACACATCATTGAATGACTACCATCCACACTCAAGAAAACTAAGAGCATCATGAGAGGGGCTCCATACACATGCTTACATGACCCAATATGTCACCAATATTAAGGTTCTAATTAACCTTCACTTGTATTTTAGCATTATTCAATCAATAGCATATATTAAGTATACAACTTGGGCCTTCAAGGGGACACTACATACACAAACTCCATCACATCACCATCCCATCCTCACCCCCACTCCATTATCATCATCCTCTCTATTTCTTATTCAACCTCATACTCACCCCCACTCCCTCTCCATCTCATCATCATCCCATCCTCACTGCCACCCCATGAATCATCCTCACCATCCCCATCTCTTCATCATCTTTATCCTCACCCCCACTCCAACTTATTATACTCTAGTTGTTGCCAACCAAGCATGTTAATCACACATTGCATGGTTTGCAAGCTTTATATTCTATCGCAAAAGATATGAATGTATTATTTAAGTCAAAGGTGATTATCTCTCCTATCAATTCCTAAGAGTGTTGCGTGAGCATATTCTTCTTGTGCCAAATCGTGCAATAAGGAAAGGACTAGAGACCTCATCAAAAGTGAGATTAAATGCATGCTCTTTAATAGCCCCATCAAAATACTAGCAAGTGATAAGAAACCCTAGCACGCGGAGTGTGCACCCATGTCATTAAGATGAGACAACTCACATTAAGTGCATACTCATTCATTCAAGTCACTAAGAAATTTGATTGTATAAACCTCAAGTGTCTCTTTGTTTAGCATGAAAAACCAAAGAATCGTGTATTCTACAAACCTCAAACCTTAGCATGATCTTTCACACTAGACTTGCAAATGTTGAGTCTAATACCAAATAGATCATAATTCTATTATCTAAGTATCTTCCTAAGAGCATCTATTGAGATGGTTTGTCATTACATATTGGCTAAACTAGCCATGCAAGTGCAGGTCTCTTACCTTATCTTTTATACTCTTTAATATGAATAAGAAAATCTATTATGAATTAAACATTTACAACATATAACTATATAAGATTAAGAAACTAGATTTTGCAAACAAAATTCATATATCTCTAACCTATCAACTATAAGCATATATTTAAGGGTGGGAGATCCTTTTCGAAGGCTTCAAAACCTATACAAGGACCATCCAAACCCACTTCTAAGGCTCAATGATGCCTGTTTACTTCTCCACTAGCAAGGGCTGGAGAAACACTATCCAACCATTATGAAACTTTTATTAGCACCATCCAAACCTATACACATACGGTGGAGAGATCCTTTTCAAATACTTCAACCATTGACCATCCAAGACTCGATGATGACTGTTTGGTCTTCCATGAGCAAAGACCCAATGGCTATATATTGAACTCTTGAAAAACATAATTATCCCCAACAAGGGAAGCATGCTTGAAATATGTGAGCCGTATAATTAGATAGTAGATGAGATGGACTGACACATTTACTTCACATTACATGCACAAGATTTCAAAATAGTCCCTCCCTTTGAACTTGATCATACCCGATTTCCACCTTATAGAGATAATACTTTAATATCACTAGAGCCACTAGAGTTCAAAATACCTAGCCCTCTCCATCCCATTGTGCACACTTTCTATCTCACACCTGGAATGAAAATTTTAACCCTACATGCATGTCTCTAAACACCCCATATATCCCTAGTGGCGTCCATTCTACATGTCAGGGCAACAGAGTCCTATTTATAGGACTCAAGGACCTAT
Source organism: Lygodium microphyllum (assembly GCF_053477565.2). NCBI lineage: Eukaryota > Viridiplantae > Streptophyta > Polypodiopsida > Schizaeales > Lygodiaceae > Lygodium > Lygodium microphyllum. The sequence continues at coordinate 72,991,878 of NC_141151.1, read as the reverse complement.
TGTGTGCATTCATTATGTGATTACTACTCTTGGACTCTTGGCCTATTGGCCAACGCATCCATACATTGGGATTGCATGGGCTGGTGGTACGGGATGCTGATCCTTCAGGTGTTGTCGTGACCCGAAGTGCTGCTAGCTCCCAAGCTCATGGGTGAGCCCATTTTGGCTCTATAGCTAGGAGGCGAGTCTAATGTCTGACCTTTTATTGTGAGTTCACCTTGCGTCATGTCTGGTGTGCAAGTTGGATCTTAGGGGGACATTTCACAACTAATTAAAAAAGACACTACCATCCATCACATGCAGTATAAGACTTTTGATATAGTGATAAACAATATGCCAAATCAGAGAGAAAATGGATGAGTTGACATTACCACATAAAATATCAAAACTGTTTTCACAGCATCATACAACAAAAATGCATAAGCAGTTCCACACAATGCATCATGTGTCCAATTTAGCATTGCTATACAGTTGTTGCCCCTATACAGTGAAAATGCTCTAGAAAGCACTTCTTTAAGGCATAATTTCATGACACCATCTATCTTTGGTTAAGAAAAAGTTGTGTTTGTTGTTTAGTCATTTATGATGCCTCTTTTTTCAGAAACGTGATATCCAGCTTGATGCTATATTTATGAACTACATAGATATACTTCACAAGGAGCATGCAAAGTGGCACCTATAGACATTGCCAATGTTTGAGAGTGAGTTTAGAGTTTGCAGTTTTGGAAAACTGTACTTGATGGTTTGAGAGTGAGTTTAGAGTTTGCAGTTTTGGAAAACTGTACTTGATGACAATACAGAAGGGTAACTAACTATAAATCACTGCCATGTTCAGAATATGTTGACAGCTGAGTGCAGTGTCTTTAAACTGCACATCAGTCCTCTGAGGAATATCCGAGGGATATTGCTACTCATCATCTTTGTAAGGGTACTCCTCTGGTACCTGCTTTAAGAGTTTCAACTTCATTTCATAAGCATCATCCCCACGTAAAACATCACGAGCCCATCTTACTTCAGTTCTCATGGATACCTACAATGCAGCAAGGAATGAGTCAATCATACTAGAAAGAGATCACACCTTTCATTAAATGCAAACAGTAGTAAGGCAGTTACCATTTCTAACGCTCCTCGAATGACACCGCACAAAATATTGCAGTAGTAGAGGCCTTGACAGGTCTCCGGCAGTTCCACAAAATCAACTAGTGGGTTATCATCCAGGGTGAGACTGCATTCAGTACCATCCACATCCCAGTTTGATACAGTTGCTGTCACGCCCAGGAACATCTTAAAACCTACCTATGAAGATATCAACAAAGTGGTGCTAAAATGTAAGAAAATCACCATCAGAACAAAAAATGGAGTGGAGAAACATAAGACAACTTTGCAGTCTCATACAGCTAATTGGATGGTCATATCTTTTAAAATTGTATTATACCTGTTACAACAAGCAATTATTATGTAGGTAATGATACGCATGAAAAGGTTGGTGATAACGGGGTAATTTTTTAAGAGGCCTTTCAAAGCTGTTAGGGGCCAGAGTGTCTGAGGGTTCCACGATCGATATTTGAGGCCATCTTGGCTTGAAAGTGTACCACATCCAAATTGCACTTAAGCTGTTTCAGTGCCATCTTAGCTTTAACCTCTACCATATTCAAATTGCACTGCAGATATCTCACTGATCCCCATAACTAGGCTTCTAATTTTTATCACCTTTACAGTCAACATCAAAAGGGAAAAAAGGAAACAGACAACAAAAAGTTGTTAACTAGTAAGCATATGCATAATCCTTCACCATGTTTTCTTTTGAATAAGATTCTGCAATGTCAAGACACAGAGAAGTAAAAACCTACTGAACAAGATGGTCATAAAAGTCAAGAAAGGCAAATAAATTTTGATAGAGCAACTACGAAAGAGCCCGGTGAAGGATATACTGTTGGCTCTCACTGTTTTACAATCTTTAGGTATTAACATGGAGCTTTTTTTAGCATAATTGACTAAATGGGTATGTATGCAGACATGCATGAGTACATTGTACTTTAATATATCTGTGTGTATCCCTTCTGCAAGGATATAGCACATTTATGCCTTCAATCATAGCCAAGTAAATAAGGCATTGATAATCCAGCAATGACCTATTTCTCCCAAACATGTCTTAAGAGCTTAATCAGGTGTTTTAACAAATTTGGAAACATTTTTGTTTCTAGGAGAGATAAAAACCTTTGCGATAACTTCTGCTGTCTCTCTAAAATCTGTGCACCTTGTCACATTGGATTTCGATAGAAAGTCATCAATTAATCGAATGCCGATGTGATAACCCCTAACACAAGATTCACAAAAAAAACCAAGACAAAAATCAAATCCATCCTTCCACCACAAGTGCATGTACAAGCAAACAATTTCTATTTTATTCAGAGTTGAAAATATATTTGTCTCCCTATTTTGATTGGCCCTCCCATCCCCCACCCCCCTCCCCCTTTTTCTTTTCTTTTTTATTGAGGTCCAATGATCCCTTTTACACTGCAATGTACACATTGGATAAACAGGCAGATAATCCACATTGACATCATTTTCCTAAACTTCTCAACATCGAAAAGTGTTTTCTTAATCTTGTCAGCATTGAAACCATTTTTTTTATCTTCTCCAAAATAAAACTATGTTTAAAATACACAATCAGCATAAATAAAACACAGTTGACCCAGAAGTTAATAACACCTTGGATTTCAATTTATTATAACAACCACCCATGAGATACTCAGGCAATTTAACACAGCCACAGACACTCCTGCTCATACTCCCCGCACCTAGTGCTCACAGTTGCCCCATCCAGCACTCGTGATCTCACTGTAGACTAACCAGAGCAAATTATGACCACAATCACTAGGAAGACCAGCACACAATCCATAATGCTGCTCACAATCACGTCCAGCAATCACAAATCACAACAAAGGCTTGTTTCCTCTTGGTGGCATTCATCATGACCCCTTGAATAGGTCATGTAAGATCTCTGCATGGCAAGACTGCCAACTGCCCCATCATTGAAACATCTGGCTACTCACTAAAGTTAGCAGCCCAGTTGGTCTAACCCTGCCCAACAGTAAAATGGGATGGCCTGCTACCAACTGCTTTTCTCCTACAACCATCAGATCCCAGGGTCAAACCAGGCTACTATTACATGTCTACTAGGATAGCCACGTCATCAAGTGCACTACATTCTCCATTGCTTAAAAGTGCAGTTGTCATAATCTATGATGCACTCATCCAAATCCATGAACGTGCAACCTGCCCCATGAAAAATGCCAAGGCTCAATTTTACCAAGTGGTAGCCTTCCAATCCTATTTTTTAGCATTATCTATATTATTAAATTACTTTTTAACTTTAAACTTTTAAAAATTAAATTTAATAATTATTTTGGCTAATAAAATGTCTCAGGCCAATATCTAGCACTAGATACCACCTAGTATCTGTACAGTATTACTTAAGACAGCTTTTGCCTTGGACATCCATTGATTTCCTCAAGTCCTTGGCTTATAAAAATGAAATAAGCTCAATAACACTTCACATGTGCAACACATACTTAACATTTGATTAAAATTAGTTCAAATGTTAAGTAAAGCAATCAAAATTTCACGTCCTCATGACAAGCCATATGCGTGAGAAGGTCACCTATGATGCTTCTTGTTTAGATGATTTCCTTTATGTAACCAACTTTCTATATATCAACTATTATCAAGATATATTGGCTCAATTAATTTGATGCTCATATATATCTTGAAAGACAATTTGTATTATTTAAGCGTTTCAAAATATTTTTAAATGTTCATCTTTTTATTCAAGGGTGACGATAACTTTTTCACTCGTGTAGTCACATTCACTAGAAGCCCATATAATAAGTGATTTCAAAATGCAAAATCAAATGATCATGATCAAAGAAACAAACTATAAATCAATGAAACTATACAATTAAGCTCTTCAGAATCCAACTTTGGCGATTCCTAAAATTTAGGAGGTTGCTATTTTTTAAAGTTACTCTGATGGAAATTCTATTCATATTGCAAGCTTCAAAATTTCACAAAGAATAATTTTGTCTTCAACAACTATCTCAAATTCTTAACCATTTGAGAGGTTTTTAGTCCCTATACTTGTCATTTTGCTCAACACTAATCATTTTTAGCAAACACTTGTTATTTTTAGCCTCTGCTTTCCACTTTTGAGCTCCCAAGCTCCACAACTATATATCGAAGGTCTCTCTCTTCATTTCCAACAAGAGCTAACGCTGAAATTTCAGCGACATGCTTATCGAGTACTCGTTCAAGAAGCTCTTTCTACTCAGCCTAAACACATCAAAGCATAAGAGAAGGAAATCTGTTTGCTATCTAGTTTAAATAGAAATTTGGGTTTCAAAAACCTAATTTTCAAAATTACAACAAATAAATCTGATTAATAACCTGTAAAGGGAGGGATGATTCCCCTCTCAACATGGTGTCATCTCTCTTCTTTCGCTCTCTAAGTCTCTCCCCCTTTGTTTTCCAAATTTCATGGTGATAATTGATCAAGTTGGTCAAGTTCAAAGTATCGGCGTTCTCACATTCTTCCCCACACTTACATTGATATCAAAGCAAGGACTTCTTCCTTGTAGAAACTTTTTTGGGGTGGCAAGAACTTTAGGGTCAATATTATCATCAAGGTTCACCATGTCAAGTGAAACCAACCTTTCTTCTTGGAAAGAGTGGTCATTCCCTAATTAAGCACTTAATTACAACAATTAGCAAATGAACACAACTTAAAATGCACAAATTACCTTAATAATCTTGAACATTGGACAACCTGTTGGCCCCAAAATTGGCGCCCCTTTCGGTATTTCTTTAACTTGATTACTAATGGAATGAGTACAAGTTGAGATTTACAATCTCCTTTGTTGTAACAACAATTAGCACTCACTTTGGCCAAGAGCCCCTTGATTTTTCACCTAAGACTTGCATGAATGGAACCTCCACTGGTCAAATACTACCCCAAATTACAATGAATGTGCTGGCACCTCAAATCCATGACAATAATACAAATTTCAGATGCTGAATTCAATATGCAATGCCTTCACCAATTGGCATGGATCACGAGGTGGCTGTCAAACCCTAATTTTTGCAAAAATTTAGGATTCATAACAAAGATCTCTTTACTGTCCACCAAATTCGGCTGAGATTTGCTCAAAATGAGCTGAGAAATATTGAGATCTCCTAAGGATGGTGAAGGGGAGCTACAAGCTCTACCCCGAGACCTACGGACCACTTATTGCTCAAGTGTTTCGAACTGAGCGGCCATGGCTACCTCTCACAAAGCTGATACGCAATGCCTACCTTACGGGTGTAGTGAGCTTACCTTGATGCTCGATCGAGTACCCTCCTCTTTCTTGCACACCGGTAGCTCCACGATCCTTGAGGCAAGCTCAAGCAACCTCAATCCCTCTCCCATGAGCTTCATCCTCCATAGCCACGCGCGAGACAAGAGAAGAGAAGAGAGAAGGGGAAGAGAAGAGAGAAGATGATGAGCTTCTTCTCCAAGATCCCTCACTCTCACACAATCACTCCCTCACACTCTCTCAATCCCTCTCTCAAGCACAAGCAAGAAGGCAAGAAACAAGAGAAGAAGAAGAAGCTTTGGCCACACACAAGAATGATCTTCTCATTCACTTTTTGAACTTTATATACATGCCCTACTTTTCATGGGCGGTCATCCCCTTTTTTTACATGGCCGGCCATTAGCCTAGGCCCATTTCTCATTTTCCACCGTTCTAATCTATCCTATTCCCAACTAATGTATACAATTTGCACAGGAGTGAGCCTGGCGCTCTTTTACCAAGATTCGGAAGCGCTTTCACACTTAATGGTGCGCTTTTGACTCTTTTACTTTCCTTGGGCGACTCTAAGACTTCCTGACGGTCGTGCCCGTGCTTTTAATTTTTTCAGGATCTGGTTACCGGTTAAGGCGCCTTTTTCTTCCTTTTGTCCTACACCTTTTGCTATTTCCTTTTTTCCATTTCCCGCTCCTTTGTGCTGCGGTAAACAGATGGGTTGAAAAAGATGAGAGAAAGCTAAGATGAGAGTGAAATCTGATTTTCTTCCCGAGATTCCTAAATTCTACCCACTGCCTGCTGCTTGCTACCTGCTCCAACTTGCATTTCATGCAGTCACCTCTACTGCCAAACACCTCCAAAATGTTGTCACCTCATCAACAATGTTGTTACCAGCCCCTAGAACATGACTCCTTGCTATCCCTTGCTAGCTGAGACTCCCAAATGGCTGTCTTCTGCAACAAATTATTGTTCTCTAATCAAAAAATGAACCAGCATCTCTCTCTCTCTCTCTCTCTCTCTCTCTCTCTCTCTCTCTCTCTCAGTCTCTCTCTCTCAGCTGTAAACTAACTGAATGGCTGAGACCTAGTCCCCCAAAAGCATTTTCTCACTTTGCATGGGCATTTTTGCCAAGTGACAGTCTTCTAAACCCATTTTTCCGCATTATCCGATCATTTTACTCATTTTCAAAATTAAATAATGCTGAAAATTAATTTCAACCCTTTCTAACCTGCCCAAAATTAAATGTGTCCATCCATAATTAAATTGGCTAGGCCATTTGCAACTTAAAGTGGTTCCCAACCTTGATTGACCCTTAGACTAGTATTAATTAATTAATGTTAATCTCTAGTGTCACAACCAACACTTGGCCAAATAATTGTCCTAGGGTCAAAACTGACACCAACTGACCCCCAAAGCCCATCTGGCATAACTTATCACAACTTTTGTCTTTGACACCCACCACTGCATCCTCAGGATCCTTGGTGTACTACCATGAAACAAGTGCCATATGCATCACATGTGCTAAATAACCTTGCACATTTGATTAATAACTTAATCAAATGTTATCAACAAGATTAAAGCATCTCAAAATTTCACAACCCGTGATAGACCTCCCCCTTGAAATCCCTACAATCATCCTCGATTACATTGCATTGTGCCAATGGAAAAGCATGTTGCACTAAAATTTCCATAAGGTATCACAATCACAACATTGCACATTGTTGTTCAACCATGCTACATGCCCCAAACCTGTTGAAATTTTTCAGCCAGCATATACATAACATAAAACTAAAAATCAATCCAAAACTATTGCTAGAAACTCATTCGATGCATCCATAACTCATGTTTCTCAACTATTCTAACTATCAACCATAGGAAAGCATTAATTCAGCGTAAACCATAGCTGAAACTATCAATGGCATTTACTAACATGCTATTGTCTATGAAACCAGCTGTAAACCATTAAAAACTGAACATAATGTGATCATAAACTAATCACTTACTAATCTGAGAACTGATCACAAACTACTCCAAATGTGATCCCAAACTAATCACAAACTCATTGCAAAAACTGACCAACAATCAATGCAAAATTGATCCTAAAAGCGACCATAAACGATTCTCAAACTAATCATAAGCTGATGCAAAAGTATAGTTCCAGTGCTCAGGTGAAACTCATACTCATCTACATACACCTCACACTGACTAGTACACTAAGTAGTAACCTCATTAGCAAACATACTGTCAACATAGTACCTTAGATGCGTGTTAAATACATCCAAAATCCACTACATATGAGAGTTGTCCATAACTAGAGGAGTGGAAGTGCTACCTCCCCTGCGAGCATCAAGCAATACTTCGGACCCCTGCTTTGCTAAACTTAACTGAGCCCGAACTAATGTCGGCTCTAATTGGAAAGCATCTAGGTAAAGTTGCAACAACTAAGGATGGTCTATCAAGTCATCCTCTTCCATCCATTTGGTATCCATTGGTGTATAATTCTAAAATTTCACTAAGTATCTCCTAAAAACTTTATCTGTGACCTTTCTTTCCTTATATGCCAAAATCTATTTAGGTACCAAAATCTCATCTAGCTCCTCAACCTTAGGCTGAATTTTAGCAAACATATCCTCTAGCACATCACCATAAAAGGACCTTAATAAACTGATATGAAAGGCATTGTGTATTCGCCAATGTGGAGGTTATTTCAATCAATATGCTACATTGTTGATCTTCTTCAACACCTAGAAGGGCCTGTTGAGATGAGTGTGCAATGGAAATGCGAGACAAAAATGGAGCATGAGCGGTGTTGAGAGTGAGACTAAGCGAATCCCAAGACGAGTGTACCAACAAGTCACGTTACACAAAGAATAAAATGTATTTAAATGTTAAGGTACAAATAAGAGTATATTCACACATGTATAAGTTTATACACACGGAGATTAAAGGGACTTTACACCCAAAGGCTTGAGACTCGAAGGGACTTTACACCCAACAATGTCCCACTGAAAGGCCCGAAGTCGTACCTTTCTTTAGTGCCCGAAGTGGTACCTTTAAGCTAGCCAACTCTCACTAATCGAATGCAATACTTATGCTAAGCCCTTGCAAGACTCTTAGTGAGAACATCTGCAAAGTTATCTTGGGTTTTGACCTTAGTGAATGTGACAAGACCATCATCCAAGACCTGTCGAATGAAGTGGTACTTAACATCTATGTGTTTGGTACATGCATGAAACATGACATTCTTAGCCAGACATACGGCACTCTGGCTATCACAACCAAGCCCTAGAGTACGTGAAGAAAGATCAAAATCCTTGACTAAACAACCAAGCCAAATAGCTTCCTTAGAAGCTTCTATAACCAATCTTCCTCCTCACATAGGCTGGTAAATAACCTGATTAAGCACTATTTACAGCAATTAACAAATTCACAAAACTGAAATGCACACTTTACCATATAATCTTGGACATTGGACACCCTGTTGGCCCAGAACTGACGCCCTTTCAATATTTATTTAACTTAATTGAAGAAGAAATTGATGTACAATGGGATTCTCCTGATCCCTTTCGGTATTCCAACTCCCCTTGCTGTCCAAAATGACTAGCAAGTCTTCAATCTGATTTGCCCCTTGATTCGGGCAATCAATGGGCCTTCACCCGCTTTGATGGAGATAGAAAATTCCCCAAATTCAATAATTTGCTAGTCCCTCCACTTGCATAGGCTAAAAACAATTTCAGCCCTCTTGAATCCAAGTCTTGGAGCTTCCAATTTCTAGCATGCTTCCCAAGGCTGCTGCTAAACCTAATTTATGTTGCATATTAGGGTTTACAGCAGAGAAATCTGAAATTTCTTAGCCTCTGGTGATCTCAATGTTGTAATCTTCAGAGAAAGGCTATAGAAAGGCTAGGAGATGAGAGAGAATGCTGAGGAGAGAGAAAATTCAAACTTTCTTTGCGAAAAACTGAAGAAAATCGCCCTATCTCAACAGCTTGTAGATGCAAAGAACTGAAGAAAATCAATCATTTACTGTTGATGCCCTGTCTCAATAGCCTGTAGATGCTATCACCTACTGTTGGTTGGTCTTTTTCTGCCCCTGGCAACCTCACAAGATCCTCCAATGGCTACAAATCAGACAGTAGCATCTCCTCCCTCTCTCTTGCAGGCTGAATACACTAAAAATGTCTCACACACATGCATATATATATATATTAATTTTAATATTTCCTCTACCCTCGTATATATTTCTACACTCCTATACAGCATACTACACTGCAGATTTTATGTGTTACACTATCTCATTTTCTCTCTCTTCTCTCTATGTTCACTCTCTCTCAGTCTTTGTCCTACGATTCCGCATCGTTGCACTCTGACATGGTATCAAAGCAGTAAAGACTGACTGACTGAGTGCTGAACCTATTTGAAGAGGAGATTTCAGCGCGACATAAGGCTGCATTTCCAGGATTCGAGGGCGAGCGGGAGGGCTGCGTATCGGATCAAGGCTGAAGCGAGCATGGGCGTGTGAAAAAGGAGTCCACTTGGTGAATTTGCTGCAAGTTATTATAGTTCAAAGGGGAGGAAGGCTGTATTTTAGGCCTTCCATTGCAGGCTTTACCTTTTTATCGCCTCTGAAGGGTGAAGAAGGTTTGGGCAATGAAGGAACTAACCCTAGAAGGCTGTGTTTACACAATCAAAGGGAGCTGATTTTGCATTTATGCAGGGATTGCAGGTGAACATGTCTACTGAGATTGATTTGGAGTTCCCGATGATCATGGACAAGAAGGTGCCTGTCCTACTGGCTCTTCCAACGGATCAAAAGCTTGATGGTGACAATTACCGTATCTGGCAGGTGATGATGTTGGCCATTTTAGAGTCTTATGATTTGGCGGAACTGGTGATGGAGGAGATTAACAAGCCCTCGGTGAGAGATAAGTCCAAACTCTCTTCCAATGCTCGTGCGGAGTTGACCAAGGCCCAGTCTCATTGGGACAAACTAAATGCCAAGATTCATTCTTTTCTTTTTCTATCTTGCACCACAACCGTGACAGCTCACATCGAGCACTTGACGGTGGCTTGAGAGATATAGTTGGAGCTCGACCAGATATACAACCGGATGACCAGGATGAAGAGGGTTTCTTTGGAGATGCAGATGCGGACCTTGTCCGTGAACAAGTCTTCTTCGCTTCGGAAACACATCAACAAGCTTTGGCAGTTTCAAATGCAAGTTCAAAATGCGGGGAAGCCTATTTTCTCCAAAGACACGACGATCATTTTACTGTCCCAATTGCTGTCATTATTCGATACCTTTTATTCCGCTCTTATTGCATCAAGGCGGGAGTCGACTCTTCGGTGGAAAGAGGATGTTTCTATGGTCTTGGACCAAGAGAAATAGTTGAAGGGACAGAATGCTTCCAACTCGAAGGCATTGGTTGGTCAAGCCGCTCAGAAGAAGGGGAAGGACCAAAAGAAGGAGGAGGACAACAAATCCAAGAGGAACAAGGAGAAGGAATCGACTTGTCATATTTGTGGTAAGACCAGTCCTGGAAAAAGGATTGCCCTGACAAAGACAAAAAGGACACCAAGAAGAAGGACACGAAGGATTCTGGAGCGGTGGTTGCGCCCTCATTAGCTGCTTTTCTACACTTAGCAATCATTGAGAACTCTACAGCAAAGACTTCTGATGCTGCGATGGCAGCTCCCCAGGCTCGTAAGTGGATCGTGGACAGTGATGCCTCCCGGCACATAAACCTTCTCCCGTTGGTGTTGCCCATTTGCGCCCTTCGCGCGGGTAGATTCTCATTGGAGACAGCTCTTCTATGTCTATTGTTGAACGGGGTGAGATGTAGCTTATTCCAGATGGACATGGTGGCACCCACACTTCTGAGGTGTTGCATGTGCCAGGCTTGGGGTATCATTCGCTTTCGGTCCATAAGATTTGTGCTCTTGGCCTCTTGGTGGAGTTTGACAGTGATACTGTTCAAGTCCTTGATCGTGGATTAAGGAAGGTTCTCTCTGTAAGGTATGAGGAGAATGGCATCTACAAATTGAAGTCTTCTACAGCTCTTACTTCTCAGACTCAGTCCGAGCTATGGCATGCTTAGTTTGGCCACCTAAACTATGAGTACCTTCAGAAGGCATCGCGAGGATCGTTTGTCCGAGGTTTGCCGGACAGTAATGAGCCATCAGCCCTATGTCTCCTGCATTCATGGAAAACTGCATTGGGATATGTGATTTCCAACAAAGCTTCAAGGCGGTTTGCTTCACCTATGGAGCTTACCTCTACGGATCTTTGTGGCCCGATGAGGACCGAGTCCTTGAAGGGGAGTTTGTACTTCATATTGATCGTAGATAACTACAGCAAGATGACATGGGTCTATTTCTTGCAATTGAATTCAGAGGCTTTCTCTCACTTCAAGGATTGGCTTCTTTTTTAGAAGAACCGATCTGGCCGGCGATTGAAGATCTTGCGTTCAAACAAGAAAGGTGAATTTATGTCTAATGAGTTTGCTCGTTTTTTTACAGATGGGGACATTCACCGAGAGACCAAGACAGCTTTACATTAGACGTTCGAGATGACAGATTTGGGACTTCTTCATTTCTTCTTAGGTCACAAGATTTATCAGTCTCAGAGGGGGATTTTCATCTCTCAGCAGAGATACATTCAGGAGCTCTTGGTGACTTTTGAGATGGCAACTTATCGAACCATTTCTATTCCTATGGATCCGAACTGGAAGGCCACTTCACACTCAGATTCTCCCTTGAAGGATGCTTCCCGCTACCATCAGTTGATTGGATCCTTGACTTGGCTTCTCAACACTCGTGTTGATCTTTGCTTTGCTATGGATCTTTTGGCAAGGTTCATGAGTGAACTCAAACAAGTGCATTGGCAAGCTGCCCTGAGGATTCTTCGGTATTTGAGGGGGACCTCTGACTTAGGGATTTCTTATCCAGCAGGCACAGATGCTTCAGATCTTGTTCTTGCAGGTTGGAGCGACTCGAATTGAGCTGGTGATGTGGACCACCAGTGGTCTACTACAGGTTACTGTTTTACCTTGGGTACAAGTGTTATCTCTTGAAGTAGCAAGAAGCAGCCCACAATAGCCCTTCTCTTCTACTGATGCGAAGTATCGGGTTGTGTCTTCCACCACATGTGAGATTGTGTGGCTTCGGAGATTGTTAAAGGAGCTTGGCTGCCCCCAGACTCGTTCTACCCTTCTGCGGTGCAACAATGAGAGTTGCATTGCCTTGGTACGAAATCCTGTATTCCATGCTCGGACGAAGCACATTAAGATCCAGTATCACTTTATACGAGAGAAGCTTTTGGATGGACCGTTGATGTGGAGTACTGTAAGACGAAGGATAATCTTGCAAATTTGTTCACGAAGGCACTTCCCCAGGCTCTTCTTTGGCAGAATTCCAGATCCCTCAGTCTTTTGCCCCATCCAGGATCTGAGAGGGAGTGTTAGACAATCGTACGTCAGTGCCACATCAGCAAAGTACGACAAAGCCACGTCAGCACATTACGGATGCCACATCAATAGGCACCACGTCAACAGTCTGCAGTCGGACAGCTTTTCTGCAGTCAGCTGCATTTAATGCAACCGACCTAATGCTAGTATTTCTTATTTTTTTGGCTATATAACCAGTTGGTGGCACACTATTTCATCATTGTAATCTTCAGATCTGTTGGCTAAGACTGACTGCGTGCGAACTGACGGAGATCGAGGTCTTCAAGACGGAGACACAAGGAAATATTTCCTCTACCCCTATGTATATTTCTGCACTCGTATACAACATACTATACTGTTGATTTTCTGTGTTACACTCTCTCTTTTTCTCTATCTCTCTTCTCTCTGTGTTCACTCTCTCTCAGTCTTTGTTCTACGCTTCCACATCGCTACACTCTGACACTTTGACCATCAGATTGGCGTTAGGTACCATTAAATGCCACTTCCTTAGTATCACCAACTGACACTTATGGCCAAATGAATGACCTAGGCTAACAACTGGCACCAGATACCACCAAGTACCTGTGCGACATAACTTATAGCAACTTTTGCCTTTGACATCCTGTGATTTCCTCGGGTCCCAGGCTCGTAAATTTACTCTAACCCCAGTTACACCTCACATGTGCAACATTTACTTAACCATGTGAGGTTTCAAAAATACATGTCCTCATGGCAACTTCTGTGAGACTGAAATACATTCAGTCTCTGTAGTACTCAGTGCCACAATTTTCTGCAACCTTGGACACCAAGAAATAGCCCCACCAGCCAAAATAAAGACATATCCACTGGTAGAGTTTCTAATGTCATGATATCTTGCTATGTCTAAATCACAAAATCCCTACAACTCTAGTGTACCCTTTCCATAGCATATACACTTCTCTTGGGTACCTTTTACGTATCTAAAGATACATTTCACCACTTCCCAATGTGGCTTGCTAAGGTTAGACATAAATCTACTAACAACTCCCACTACATGAGCAATGTTAGTGCAAGTGGCAACCATGGCATATATCAAGGAACCACAAGCTTATGCATAAGATATGCCTTTCATAACACTAGCAGCCCACATCCTTTGGGCAATCAGCTTTGCTAAGCTTTATATGTGGCGGTAAAGGCACACAAGAGGCTTAGCATCAGCCATATTAAACCTATCAAGTACTTTGCTAATATACTTGTCCTATGAGAGAAACAACAAGTGCTGCCCTCTATCTCTTTTAATGCGCTTGCCCAAAATGTGTTTAGCTGCCTCCAAGCCTTTCAATGAGAAGGCTAAACTCAACAACCTTTTAAGAGTATAAAAGTACTCTTATGCTTTTTTGCAATCAGCATGTCATCCACATATAAGACCAGCACAATAAGGCTTCCATCATTAGCCTTTTTAGTGTATAAGCAATGATCTACATGACTGCATTTAAATCCATGGCTAAGCATAAAGGTATCAAACTTTTTGCACCACTGTCTAGGGGCTTGTTTCAGCCCATATAGGCTATGTTTCAGCTTACAAACCAAATGCTCTTTTCCTAGAATAGCAAAACCTTCGAGTTGTTTCATGTGCAGCTCTTCATCCAGGTCACCATGAAGAAAAACAGTCTTCACATCCATCTGATCCAACTCTAAATCTAAGGATGTAATGAGAGCAAACAAAACACGGAGAGTAGTCATCTTTACCACTGGTGAAAAAACCTCTTGGAAGTCTATGCCTTGAGCCTTCCTTCTGTGTATAGCCCTTAGCAACCAAATGTGCCTTATACTTGGGCTTCCCATCAATACATTTCACCTTGTAAACCCATTTGTTAGGAATAGCCTTCCTATCCTTGGGCAAAGGTACAAGCTCCCATGCGTTGTTTGCATACAAAGACTTCATCTCTTCTTGCATAGCAAGCTCCCACTTTCTCTTGTTTTCACATGACTATGCCTCTCTAAATGTCAAAGGCTCACCTTCATCAATCAATAAAATGCAATCCAAAGATAGATGAAACCTCTGCGGCTACCTTCTAACACATATAGACCTTCTTACCCAATGATTTGTATTGTTAGGCAATGGGCCTACATCCTCAAGTATGTGCACACCAGCACTTGGTGGCTGATTTGCAGCAGTCTTGCTACTGTAACTTATTTTCAGCATGTTCTTCTTGTTGTCCTATTCCATCCTGTGCATCTATTTGCTGTCTATTATCTTATGGTTGTAGCACAATAGGTTGTTGCTCATTTTCAACATCAAAAGGAACAGAATCTTCAGCTAATGGTTGCTGAATGGCTGGCTGTTCATGCTGAAATTTGACCTTCTTTTTGTCAAGGTCACCCTATGTAGTATGTTTCAGCAACTTTATCTCATTAAATACTATGTCTCAACTGCGTACTATCTTCTTGCCCTGAGGAAGCCAAACTTTACAACCCATCTCTCCCTCATCTCCATATCCCATGAAGATGCTCTTGATGGATTTCATGTCTAGTTTAGTCCTGTGATTTACAAGAACATGCACAAAGGTATCACAACCAAAGACACGGAAACGGTCAAATAAAGCAAGTTTGCCAAACCAAACCTCTTCAAGAATGCCATTTTCCAATGTACAATTGGGAGAGTGATTGCATACATAAACTACAATTTTAAGAGCCTCTCCCCAAAACTGCTACAAAATATTAGCTATGGAAAGCATGCATCTGACACTTTCACAAAGTGTGCGATTATATCTTTCAGCCATGCCATTTGATACAAGATTATAAGAGGCTATCAAATCCCTCTTAATGCCATGAATCTCACAAAACCTTTTGAACTCATTAGAGACATACTCGCCCCCATTATCCGTTCTTATAGCTTTTAACTTAAGCCCCTTCTATGCGGTAACAAAAGCATGAAACCTTTTAAAGACATCCAACACTTTCTTTTTGCTCTTTAACACATACACCCATGACTTTCTATTGAAATCATCAATAAAAGTGACAAAGTATTATGCACCCCCATGTGAATTAACAAGCATAGTGCATACATCAGAGTGTACTAAATCAAGAGCATTGGATTTCTTAACGACACCACAGTAATAAGGAGATTTCACATGTTTTCTATATATGCAATCATTACAAAAGTCGAGACCATAGCCTTTTACATCAAATCTCCCTAAAGAGAAGAGAACTTGAAGGCCTTTCTAACTCATATGGTTAAATCTTTTGTACCAAAGTTCCATCTGTGAATGAACTTCAACCACAACCAAGAACTTACCCGGTAACGCTTTACAATGCAAACATACAAAGTCCCCTTTTTGCAGTCTTTAACAATCAACATAGAGCCCTTGTGGACCTTCCGAGATCCACCACCAAAGGTAGTAAAATATCCTCTTGCATCAAGCTGCCCAATTGACAATAGACTTTTCTTTATGCCAAGTACATATCTCACATCCTGTAAAATCAGCTCTTGGTCATTTTCAAGGGCCAAGTGAATGATACCTACACCCTCTATCTCACATGCATAGTTATTACCCAAGTAAACCTTGCCTAGGTAACCTGCAGTGTATTCTGAAAAAGACTCCAAAGAGGAAGTAACATGAAAAGAGGCACCACTGTCCAATATCCATGATTGGGACAGCCCATCATGAGTTGAAAGTAGAGCATCAATTATCTCCTTTTTGGTAATGTACATATCACTTGTTGCTGCCATAATATCTACATCATTGCATGATGTTACAACAAGTATCTCTTCAGTGTTAGGAAGCTCTCCAATGACCACACTAAATGCAACATTTGCCTTTGCAACTCCTTTTGAGGAAGAGCTGTCATCATTTTTCTTGTCATCTTTGTTATTTCTTTCTTTATTGCTCTTTCTTGTAGTATCGACAATCGGCTTTTTATGCCTTTACGCCCACAAACACTGATATCAAGTAACATCATGTTGTTTGCCCTTGCTTTTACTCCTGCTTTTTGCCTTTATTTCCTACATTACCCCTCTTCTTTGACCTGCTTTCTCCATTGGACTTTCTTCTTATCTCCTCATTGAGAATAGAGCCCCTAATACCATCAAAGGTTAAAGCAAGCTTGTTGCTTAGTGAAACAACCAAAGACTCCCAGCTATCAAGCAAAGTCATCAACAAGAAAAGAGCCTTCAATTTATCATTGAAGGTCTACAAACCAAAGTCCTGCAACTAACTCAAAGTCCCTATGAAAGCACTCAAATGCTCAGATACTGTCTTCGACTCATCCAACTCCATGTTCACAAGCTTGCGCATGAGATGCACTTGATTCACTGTAGTTGTGTTTTCATAAGTGTCTATGAACTTTTTCCATATGGCATAAGCCGTATAAAGACGCTTAATGTCTGTAAGTACATCCTTAGGCACAGCCATTTTAATATATGCAATGGCCTTCTTGTTTAGTCTAGCCCAATCCTCATCTATCATAGCTGCAGGCTTGGTTCCCAAGAGAGTATCATCACGGTCCCTAAGAAACAAAATGCCTTGCATCCTATCCTTCCACCAGATCAAAGCCAGTGCTATCAAACCTCTTGATTTCAAGAAGAGATTTAGTGTCACTGCTGCTAGAAGCATTAGTGGCCATTATTCAGCAAAATGCAAAGTACCAATGCTATATTTTATGACAATAAATAACAGGCTGAATATTCAGCTAATTTCAGCCCAAAATTTCAAGAAATAAGAGCAAGATTTGATCCAAATACATGTACAGCAGTAGAAAGAATGGCTTTCATCAATAAAACTGAGATTTCAGTATACATTCCATGCATGCACCACTACAAGGTGACTCCCACTTCACCAATATCACCAAAATACATTTGCAACAATCCCAAATCTGTAAATGATCACTAAGACTACTGCACCATGAATATCCAACAATACATCAACTCAACACGAGCTGCCTAATGTGTAGTGAATACATATGTGCCCAAAAGCACTTCTGATACACAAAAAAAACACCAAAATTCTCTGCAATTTCTTCAAAATCTCACAAGTGGGAGATAATAAACTCGAATTTACTTCTTACAGTACCAAGATTACTTCAACAATGTCCCCAAAGTGCATTTCACACATCAATCTGCCCCAACTGCATTAATACATGTTCCCGAAAGCATAAAACAAGCAAATTTAGAAAAATTTTGCAAAAGCCCCTAATTTATTGCGTCCAAATGTGCATCAATGTCAATAAATTCAGCTCAGCTGAGTAAAATTTCATTGATACATGAAAAGCCCCAAAATTTTCATGGCCAATGTGCACAATTTCTGCAATTTCCAGGTCCAATGTCACTGTTATGCATGAAGAGCATCAAATCAGGGAAAAGCCCCAAATTTTCGAGCACAAATCTGCACAAAACTGAGAACTGTGCTTACATGCATGAACTGGGGCTTAGGAAGATGTGCCACATCATCAAAAAAAAAGTCTCACGTGCTATCGCCTAGTCTTTGTCAACTCTCAAATGCGGCCATCTGCCGTCGCCTGGGTCCACGCAATATGCTACCTATACACACCTACTAAAAACACGACGAGAAACTAGCCGATTACTGTCAGAGTGCAGTGGTGCGGAAGCGTAGGACTGAGAGAGAGAGAACGCAGAGAGAGAAGGGAGAGAAAGAGACAGTGTACACTGAAGATCTGCTGTATAAAGAATGCTGAATACAAAGATATATACGGGCGCAGTGCGCTGGACTGCGTGTCTCCACCTCGACGATGCGACCTGCTGTCCACCTCGAAGTCTGCTGCAGTCTGCACTGTCTGCTGTCAGAAATCTGCGAACAGAGACAGAGATCTGCACGGCACCGGTCTGTAATCTGCGACAGAGAATGAATGCCAGACTGCTGAAAACGTCAGCAATAAATAGGCGAAAATCTGCCTAGGATGGGGCGCCAGAATAGGGCGCAGCCTGATAAAAATCAGCTGCAGGCAGTCGGACTGCCATGTGGCAGTCCGACTGCACAGTCCGACTGTGCAGCTGGACTGTGCAGCTGCTGCCTGCTGCTGCCTGCCTGAAAACAGGCTATGATCTCTGACACCCCCTCTCAGAGCCTGGACAGGGCAGAAGCCTGAGGGATCTGGAATGTTGCCGAAGTAGAGCCTGAGGAAGCGCCTTCGTAAACAAATCCGCAAGATTATCCTCCGTCTTGCAATACTCCACAGTGATGGTCTCATCCAAAAGCTTTTCTCGGATGAAGTGGTACTGGATCTCAATGTGCTTCGTCCGGGCATGAAAAACAGGATTCCTCGCCAAGGCAATGCAACTCTCATTGTCACATCGCAGCAATGTAGGACGAGTCTGGGGGCACCCAAGCTCCTCCAACAGTCTCCGAAGCCACACAACCTCGCATGTGGTGGAAGACGCGGCCCGATACTCCGCCTCAGTAGACGAAAGGGCTACCGTGGGCTGCTTCTTGCTACTCCAAGAAATAACACCTGCACCCAAGGTAAAGCAGTAACCTGTTGTAGACCGCCTGTGGTTCACGTCACCGGCCCAATCCGAGTCGCTCCAACCTGCAAGTACAAGATCTGACCCATCTGTCCCTGCGGGGTAATGAATCCCCAAATCAAACGTCCCCCTCAGATACCGAAGTATCCTCTGAGCAGCCTGCCAATGCACCGTCTTAGGTTCACTCATGAACCCTGCCAAGAGCCCAACAGCAAAACATAGATCAACCCTGGTGTTGAGAAGCCAAATCAAAGACCCTATCAACTGTCGATAGCGGGAAGCATCCGCCAAAGGAGAAGCTGAGTGGGAAGTGGCCTTCCAGTTCGGATCCATAGGAGTAGAGAGGGCCCGACAATCTTCCATCTCAAAAGACACCAAGAGCTCCTGAACATATCTCTGTTGGGAGAGAAAGATCCCCCTCTGAGACTGAAAAATCTCATGTCCTAAAAAGAAATGGAGTAGCCCCAAATCCGTCATCTCGAACGTCCGATGTAAAGCTGACTTTGTCTCCTGGACCTGCTGTGCATCATCACCTGTGACAATCAAATCATCAACATATAATACAAACAGCACACAACCATCCTCGGAAGTGTGAACATACAGCTGCGGATCGGCCTTGGACCGCCGATATCCCAACTGAGTCTGGAGGAACGAATCAATCTTCTCGTTCCAAGCTCGCGGGGCCTGCTTGAGACCATACAAGGCCTTCTTCAACCTGTAGACTCTCCCATCTGAAGAACCAAAGCCAGGAGGCTGCGCAACGTAGATCTCCTCCTTCAAATCACCATTCAGGAAGGCCGACTTCACATCCAGCTGATAAACAGGCCATCTCCTATGGCCAGCCAAAGCAAGAACAGTTCTAATGGTTGCCATACGAGCTGTAGGGGCAAAGGTGTCATGACAGTCAATCCCTGGGCGCTGCGCAAAACCCTTAGCAACAAGGCGAGCCTTGTGCTTATCCAAAGTACCATCACTGAGATATTTGGTCTTGAAGACCCACTTGACTCCAATCACCTTCTTCTTCGGGGGGCGTGGCACAAGTGACCAAGTGCCATTCCTCTCAATAGCCTCCAACTCAGCTTCCATAGCTTTCTTCCATGGGGCGGACTGTAAAGCCTCCTTCACGGAGGTGGGCTCTCGATCCTGCATAACTCGGGACATCAAACAATAATTGGAGCACACAAGCTCCGAAGAATGCGCCTGGTGCCTCCGTGACCGCCGCGGACCATCCTGCGGTCCCCACTCCTCAGGAACCCCCTCGATCCCTGAATCACGGAGTGTGTCACGGGCCCAGCGAGGAGGAGGCCGAACCTCCCCTCGTCGTTCTCCATCAGTAGAAGACTCTGGAATGTCCACCGGTGGTAACTCCTCAGTAGGATCCGGTGGAATAGTAGACTCTGTGTCAGAAACAGAATCATAATCAAACGGCACAGGCTCCAGTGGAACTGTAGAAGGAGCCAAACTCTCCCCTGGATCTCCAAGAACGGGATGCTCCTCACCCGTTGAAGAAGCCGGAACCTCCACAAACCGCACATCACGGCTAGTATATACATCCCGCTTGACGGGATCATAGAGTCGGTAGCCTTGGGACTGGGAGCTGTAGCCAACAAATACCTGTTTGCGGGAAGCCGCTTCGAATTTGTCACGGTGAGCTTTGGGAATGTGAACATAGGCATCACACCCAAAGACCTGAAAGTAAGAAACATCTGGCTTCGTACCAAAATACGCCTCAAATGGAGTCATCCCTTCCACGGCCGAAGTAGGAGATCGGTTAAGGATGTGGACTGCAGTAGCCACAGCCTCGGCCCACAGAACCTGGGGGGTCTGTCGGTGCTCCATCATGGTGCGCGCCATCTCGATCACACTGCGGTTCTTCCGTTCGAGAATACCATTTTCTTGTGGAGTATTCGTATTGGCAAACTCCTGGTGAATTCCTCTATCTGCACAAAACCAAGCAAATTCATTAGAGACAAATTCACCTCCCTTGTCGGATCGCAAGGTCTTCAACTTCCGGCCTGATCGGTTCTCCTCAAAGAGAAGCCAATCCTTGAAGTGTGAGAAAGCTTCTGATTTTAGTGCCAAAAAGTAGGCCCATGTCATCCTGCTATAGTCATCCACGATCAGCATGAAGTACGAGCTCCCACGCAGGGACTCATTCCTCATAGGGCCACATAGATCCGTAGATACTAACTCCATCGGTGAAGTAGACCGCCGCGAAGCGGTGTGGGGAATGGCATCTCTATGCTGCTTCCCCCGTATGCAGGAGACACATGGCTGCTGGCTCACCACTATATCCGGCAACCCTCAAACAAGCTGTCCCCGTGACGCCTTCCGAAGATAGTCATAGTTCAGGTGACCAAACCTAGCATGCCATAATTCAGACTGTGACTGTGAGGTAAGAAGAAGAGTAGAGAGGGCAGTGGAAGACTTCAGTTTGTAAATGCCGTTCTCCTCATATCCAGATGATAGAACCTTCCTCGATTCACGATCAAGGACTCGCACTGTAGAACTGTCAAACTCCACCAGAAGACCAAGGGAACAAATCTTATGGACTGAAAGGAGATGGTACCCCAATCCTGGTACATGCAAAACCTCTGAAGTATGGGTGCCACCTCGTCCATCCGGAATAAGCTGCATCTTACCCCGACCTGCAATAGAAACTAAAGAGCTGTCTCCAATGAGAACCTGCCCACGCGAAGGTCGCAGCTGGGCAACACCATCTGATGAAGGAGTCATGTGCCGTGAGGCACCACTATCAATAATCCACTCTCGAGATTGGGAAGCCGCCATCGCAGCATCAGAAGCATTCGGTGAAGCGTCCTCAATGACAACTAAATGTAGAAATGCAGCTGATGAGGGTGCAGCCACCGCTCCAGAATCCTTGGTGTCCTTCTTCTTGGTGTCCTTCGAGTCTTTGTCAGGGCAATCCTTCTTCCAATGGCCAGTCTTTCCACAAATATGGCATGTGGAGTCTTTGTCCTTGTCCTTCTCCTTGTCCTTCTTGGACTTGTTATCCCCCTTCTTCTTCTTTTGGTCCTTCCCCTTCTTCTGAGAGGCTTGACCTGTCAACGCCTCCGTCTTGGAAGCATTCTGTCCCTTTAGCTGTTCCTCTTGGTCCAAGACCATAGGAACCAACTCCTCCCACCGAAGAGTAGACTCTCGCCCCGAAGCAATAAGGGCAGAGTAGAATGTACCGAATCGTGGCGGCAACTGGGACAAGAGTGTAATCGCCATGTCTTCGGAGGAGATCGGCTTCCCCGCATTCTGAACCTGCATCTGTAGCTGCCTTAACTTATTAATGTGTTCCCTTAGCGAAGAAGACTTATTGACGGACAAGGTCCGCATCTGTACCTCCAAAGAAACCCTCTTCATTAGGGTCATCCGATTGTACATTTGATCAAGCTCCAGCCATATCTCACGAGCCACCGTCAAGTGCTCGATGTGAGCGATCACGGCTGTAGTGCATGATAGAAAGAGAAAGGATCGAATCCTGGCATTCAGTTTGTCCCAATGAGACTGGGCCCTGGCCAACTCCGCACGAGCATCGGAAGAGAGTTTGGACTCATCTCTTACCGAGGGCCGGTCAATATCTTCCTGTACCAACTCCGCCAAATCATAGGACTCCAGAATGGCCAACATCATAACGCGCCAAATGCGGTAGTTGTCGCCGTCGAGCTTCTGATCTGTAGGAAGAGCCGGTAGGACAAGCACCTTCCGGTCCATAATCGCCTGGAACTCCAGGTCCATCTCTGTAGACATCTTCACCTGCAATGCCTTCTCAAACGCAAAAGCAGCCCCCTCTGACTGAGTAGACTCAGCCTACTAAGGCTCTTCAGCGTCCCGAAGCTCCTTCACCCGCCGGAGGCGATGAAAAAGCAAAACCTGCACTTTTAGGTTGAAAACTCAAACTTTCTCCGCGACAAACAGCAGTAAACAGCAGCAAATCCACCACCTGTACTCCTTTCCTGTGCGCCCACACTCGTTTCAGCCTTGTTCCAAGGCGCAGCCCTCCTGTCTGCCCTTAAACGCAAAAAACGCAAATTTGTGTCGCGATGGAAACTCCACTTCAGGTTGATTCTGCGCTCAGTCAGCCCTCAAACACTGCTCTGATACCATGTCAGAGTGCAGCGGTGCGGAAGCGTAGGACTGAGAGAGAGAGAACGCAGAGAGAGAAGGGAGAGAAAGAGACAGTGTACACTGAAGATCTGCTGTATAAAGAATGCTGAATACAAAGATATACACGGGCGCAGTGCACTGGACTGCGTGTCTCCACCTCGACGATGCGACCTGCTGTCCACCTCGAAGTCTGCTGCAGTCTGCACTGTCTGCTGTCAGAAATCTGCGAACAGAGACAGAGATCTGCACGGCACCGGTCTGTAATCTGCGACAGAGAATGAATGCCAGACTGCTGAAAACGTCAGCAATAAATAGGCGAAAATCTGCCTAGGATGGGGCGCCAGAATAGGGCGCAGCCTGATAAAAATCAGCTGCAGGCAGTCGGACTACCACGTGGCAGTCCGACTGCACAGTCCGACTGTGCAGCTGGACTGTGCAGCTGCTGCCTGCTGCTGCCTGCCTGAAAACAGGCTATGATCTCTGACAATTACCTACACTTAACTGAAAACGTTGTCACCTACCTACCGCCTGAATCCAACTAACTACAACTTGGTCAAAGCAAACACCTACTGCCCCTCGACTAACTCAAAGGTGACAACCTAACTCCTTCGCGCATGCACTTTGAACTGACTCGCGCTGTCCTCAAGAAGCACGCACTTTATTGCCATAGCTCTAACACCAGTTTGTTGGGATGAGAGCGCAATGGGAATGCGAGACAAAGATGGAGCATGACCAGTGTTGAGAGTGAGAATGAGAGAATCCCAAGAT
Organism: Lygodium microphyllum; assembly: GCF_053477565.2. Taxonomy (NCBI): domain Eukaryota; kingdom Viridiplantae; phylum Streptophyta; class Polypodiopsida; order Schizaeales; family Lygodiaceae; genus Lygodium; species Lygodium microphyllum. The sequence goes on along the minus strand of NC_141151.1, from coordinate 72,967,741 downwards.
GAGTGTACCAGCAAGTCACGGTACACAAAGAATAAATGTATTTTTATGTTAGGGTATAAACAAAGATGTGTTCACACCTGTATAAGTTTATACACACGGAAATTAAAGGGACTTTACACCCAACAAGGCCCATAGTATCTCATACTCAACTTCGAATACAATTTTTCTCTTCCTTTCATCTTTTTCAACCTTGCCTTTTCAAAACGCAACAATACATAATCGCCTTTTGCAAACTGCAAAGCACATCTATGACAATCAATTGTCCTCTTTTGCTTTTCCTATGATCTCTGAAGTGCATACTTTATCTTTGCATAGGCTGCATCCAAGTTTTCCACATAACAGTCAACCTCAAAGATCTTATCCTTAGTTTGCAAGATAGGTGGTACCTTCTTGCCACCCTCCACTACCTCAAATGGAGCTTTGCTAGTGAAACTATGCACTGTGTTGTTGTAAGCAAAACTCAACCAAGGGCAAATACTACTTCCATTATGTCTTGTGGTCTGAAACACAACACCTCGAAAGATCTAACACTGAAATTTACTTTCTCACACTAACCATCTGTCTGTGGATGGAATGATAATGAGAATTTCAACATGGTATCCATATTCTCAAACAAACCCTTCCAAAATAAACTGGTCATTCGAGGATCTCGATCACTAATGCTCGACTCTGGCATACCATGATACTTAAAGATGTGCTGCAAAAACAATCGTGCCATATGATCGGCCTTTATTTTCTTCCTCACCGAAATGAAATGGGCTTGTTTGCTAGATCTATTGATGATACTCCATATCCTATCATTCCTTGTAAGTGTCCTAGGAAGCTCAAAAATAAAGTCCATTGCAATGCTTTGCCAAGGCCTACCTAAAATAGGCAAGGGCTGCAATAAACCCGGTATCTTTTGCCTATCATGCTTTATCTTCTAACATAAGAAGCATGTCCTAACAAATTGTTCTACATCATGCCTCTCAGAGCTGGCCAATAAAAGAAATGCTCGAATGCCTTGACCATCAATACCTGTATCCTGTACACAAAGAAGCATGACTTTTAGTAATAACTCTAGGCCTTAACTGCTTTGTGACACAGTCATCCATGCATCATCAGAAATGCATCTCTTAGCACAAAGTGTTTACGCCTCTGGCCCTTGCAAAGCAGATCGTAACATTAGCAAAGTCTGAATTAGCAACATATTGCTCTTTCATGGCATTCAACTCCATATGATAAACCATGCTAATGACTTAAATTTGTGGCTTACGTGACAGTGTACCAATCACAACATTCTTTTTACCATCAATATATACAATCTAAAAATGAAACATAGAGAGAAAATTTGCCCCCCCATCTCATATACTTCTCTGACAACTTTGACTACGTCAGAAAGTACCTCAATGTTTGATGGTTTGTCTGCACTGTAAAATCAATCTCCAACAAATAGTGTTTCCATGTAGACAGTGCATGAATTACAACCAAGAGCTCTTTCTCATAAACCTCCTAATTATTTTCTACACCACGGAGAATTTGGCTCTCACACGCCATAACTTGGCCGTCCTGCATAACAACCCCAATGTTGTTACCACATGCATCACACTGCACTACAAATAACTCCCTTAGATTGGGCAACACAAGCACAAGATATGAAGTCATCTTTTTCTTCAACATCTCAAATACTGAAATTTCCACTATTATCCATCTAAATGACACATTCTACTTCTGCAAAGCATACAATGGAGATGCAATTTCAGCAAACCCGCATACATTCTTCCTGTAGTAAGAACACAAACCCAAGAAGCTGCGAATCTCATACACATTTCTCAAAGGTGGCCATGATCATATTGCCTCAACCTTTGCATGGTCCATGCAAATACCATCCACTGATATAATATGCCCCAAAAAGTGAATTTCATGCAAAAAGAATCCAATTTTCTTGTCATTGATAACTAGCCTATGCTCACGTAGTTCATTGAACACAATGTCCAAGTGTCTTCTATGCTCTACCTTATTCTTTGAATAGACAATCACATCATCAAAGAAGGTGCCCACAAATCCTCTATGTGGCTTGAAAATGCAATCCATCATCCAATTGAAAGTGACAGGAGCATTCGTAAGCTCAAAAGGCATGACAAGGAACTCATATAGCCCAAAAGATGTTCTGAAGGCTGTCAATATGACTGCCCCTTGCAATCTATCCATAACATCATTGATCCGAGAAAATCGAAAAGTAATTATTTATCATGATCTTATTCAAAGCACGATAATCAATGCACATATACCATAAACCATTTTTTTTCCGCACCAAAAGCATTGGAGAACAAAAGAGAGATGAGTTGTGCTGAATCAACCCGTTTTCTAACAGCTCATTCACTTGACTTATAATCTCCTCCTATTAGACTACACGGACTCTGTAGGGTGGCTTATTAGTGGGCTACTTCCAGGGATTAGATCTATGCCATAATCTTCTGGCATGTCAAGTAATAGCTACCCTAGAAGTAACTGAGAGAAGTAATCAACATACATTTTCAAAAATGACATGCGATCCTTCTCTAACTTAGACATGTTCCCAACATTCTCACTATCATCTTTATCCTTAGTAAAAACCAAGTACACTAAAAGAGAATTTTTCATTACTTTAGAAATGGTAATTGCAAATACAACAATGACAAATTCACCTTTCAACTTTACATCGAGTGTGAGTACCTTTCCATTATGCTAAATAGTGATATTTTTTGCATGAGAATCAATCACTCCATGAATACAATGACACCATGGCATACCAAGAAATACATCACAACCCTCAAGTGGATCAATGAAGAACTCTTCACTATCCACATATCCTTGTATATGTAATCGAAGCTTTCCAATAAGCGGTATGACGGACTCTGCACAACCTTTACATCATAGTGACAGGAAACGGCCGGAATGGCCCCCCGGCACGTGGAATCGCCGTCCCCGGAATGTATCCGTCATGTACCGCGTTTCCAAATGATGGAACGTTCCCTGTCCCGTTCCAGACCTGCGCTTCCTGTCTGAAACGGGACAAGGAATGCCACGTGGCAGGCGAAACTTACCTGCGCCCGGTTGCCCGCATTTTGCATCCGCCTGCGCTTCGCGTTCTACTCCCGCCCGGTGCCCAGACTCCCACCTGCATCCTGCTCTTCGCATTCTACTCCCGCCTGCATCCTGCTCCCAGGACCCGCCTGCATCCTGCCCCCAACGCCCAGCGGCCCAGCCACCTTCATTCTCTTCCTTCTTCTTCTTTCTTCTCTTCCTTCTCTTCCCTCTCTTCCTTTTTCTTCTTTCTCTTCTTTCTCCTCCCACCTCCAACCTCTTCCTTCTCTTCCTTCTTCTTTCTCTTCTTTCTCTTTATTCTCTTCCTTCTCTTCTTTCTTCTACCTTCTCTTCACTTCTCCCTTCTCTTCTTCCTTCTTCCTTGAACCTTCTTCCTTCTTCTCCTCTTCTCTTGAGTCTTCCTTCTAAGTTCTTTTCCAAGTTCCAAGTTCTCCTCTTTTCTTCTTCTTCTCCCTTCTCTCCTTTTCCCTTCTCTCTCGACTCTTGAGTGAGTCTTGACTCTTGAGCCTTCTCCCTTCTCTCCAGCCTTCAATTTTTCCTTCTCTCGACTCTTGAACCTTCAATTTTCAGCCTAAAATCATAAATGGCTTCATCTTCCCGCCCCGCTCGTCGGGTTGGTGGTCGAGGAAGAAGGTCTGATGATTGGTCATGGTGGGAAGAAGTAAATGCTGACCGCCCTTTGAGTGGTGGAGGATCTCGACCATGGACTTGCAAGCTTTGCCTATACAAGCGGACTAGTGGAGCAAACAAGGTAATCCATTGAGCCGAGCATTTGTATTTCAAATTTTTATTGATTTTAATTTTTCAAAGTTCCTTAAATATTAGAATATGGACTACCAATTGCCACTTGTTCCATTTTAATATTTATGCATAATCAGGTCCGAGGTCATCTCCTATATGAGCCAAATTCAGAGGTGCAGTTTTGACCAAATGTGACCTTGGAGAAGCAAAGGGAGCTTTGTGACCGTGTAGCAGGTCAACAAGCTTATCTTGCATCTAGACCACGACGTGTTGTGGTTGACCCTGCAACTTTTGTGACACCATCCCCATCAGATGTATCTAGAGCAGGGTCAGTATCAAGAAGTGCTACCTCCACACCTACTGCAGGCATTGCATCGGCCATGGCATTAACAACGCCACATGTTGCACGTAGACAAAGCACACTTGATGCTAGTTGGGATCCCAAGAAGAAGGAAGAGGTGGATACATCAGTGGCACGCTTTTTTTATCATGACCACATTCAATTTCGTGCAGCCAGGTCAGAGTATTTTAAATTGATGTGCAAGAAGATTGGTGAGTATGGCCCTTCGTATGTACCTCCATCATCAGAGACCTTACGCACCACTTTGCTCGACAAGGAAAAGCACATTGTTGAGCAAGCAGCAGTGACTAGAAAGAGCATGTGGGCTAAAAATGGAGTTTCCTTGACTACTGATGGTTAGAGTGATACACGCAAGCGATCCATTCATGGTATGGTTGCTTATTCTCATGGAGAAATGTATTTCATATCTTCACATGATGCATCGGGGATAGGAAAGTCAGCAGATGTACTTGCAGCAGAGTGGGTTACAAGTATTGAGCTTATTGGCCCAGAGCATGTTGTGGGATTTGTTGCAGATGAAGAGCCTGCAAATAGGACAGCAGGTGCTATTATTTAGGGATATTATCCGCATATCACAGTTTCATATTGTATGGCTCATTGCTTGAACAACCTACTAAAGGATATTGGTAACCTGTCATGGATTGCACCTGTCATAGAGCAAGGAGCTCAAATGGTTAGCTTTGTTTTGAATCACCAATTTCTTCACCATCACTTCTATTTGCGGTCGAAGAAGACACTTTTAAAATCTTTGATACAGATTTGCCTTTAACTTCTTGATGCTAGGCAGGTTAAGAGAATGCAGTGGTGCCTTGAGGCAGTTATTTCTTAGTGATGAGTTTACCTCATCAACATTGGCAGATACTCCTACACGTATCTTATGCTTGGAGAAAGCAAATAACTCCACTTTTTGGGATGATGTAAAGCGGATAGATGCTATGGTATCACCCATTGTACATTTATTGAGGGTTATGGATGCTATGCAACCTTGCTTTGGCAAGGTATATGAGGCTAGGGACAGGCTGAATGAAAAGTTGCAGGAGTTGGCACCAAATGATGAGGCGTATGAGGAAATACACCATTTAGTTGTAACGAGGTGGAACTCCTATAGCTCACCCATGCATGCAGCTGCATTTGTTGTGGATCCTGAGTTCCAGGGCAAGGGTCAGGAATGTTATAGGACCTTTCGGGGTTCTTTTGGTTGTGGGGATGCACAGGAGGATCGTTGTAAGATTGGGGCAGCTTTGTGGTGGGAGGACTATGGTTTGGATGGTCCTGAGTTGCAGCAACTAGCCATCCGTATTTTGAGTCAGTCAGTTAGCTCCTCTTGTTTGAAGCAATTGTGGAGTACCTACGCTCACATTGCTTCAAAGAAGAGGAACCGTCTTGGTGTGGAGAGGGCAAACGATCTAGTATTCGTTAGTGCTAATTTGAGGATGTTATGTAACAGTATGACAACAAAGCCTGATCCATTCACAGAGTGGGAGATGCAGCAAGAAGAGGAGACACGTGCTGATGTTGAGAGAGATGCAGCAATTCATGGTACACATGATGATGAGACTGGCACTTCATGAGTGGCTAGAGCAGCCTCAGATCATGATCATGATCTTTGATTTAGCTTACTTATCACGAGTCTCATGATACATGAGTCATGACACATTTACATTATATATGATATTATGATCATTGATGACACTGTGAAACTTGGGCTGTTGACAGTTGTGCCATGCCGATATTATATTTGTACTTGAGTCTTGCAGTCTTGCAGTTGCCCTTTGGGCTATTTTGGCATGCCGCATTTTGCTCCAGTCTAGAGATTAGACTTTATATTTGTAGTCTTTTTTGGAGCAATGAGCACGTTCTTTCAAAGATTAGACTTCAATTTCATATTTGTAATCTTTTAAGTTTTTTGGCAATGGTACCATAGGCATATTCTTTTAGCTTAGACTTTAAAGTTTAGTTCATTGTTCATTGTTTTATCATTTATGATTTTTGGCATATGTATTATGGATTTTATTATTTATAATTGAATAGCTTACCTCTTGAGCCTTGTAAGTTGCAATTCAATTTCTAATGAGTAGTTTTAGAATAATGCATGATATCTTAAAGTTAAAACTTAAAATGATTTGTCCTTGTGGATTATATACCTTGGTTTTAAGTTTTAACACTCCAGAGTCCACATGGATTATAAGTGAAATATTGAATTTTTTTCATACATTTTTTTAAATACCGTTCCCGTTCCCACGTCCCCGTTCCCTAGGTTTGGCGTTCCCGTCCCCGACCCCGTTCCCATTCCCCGTTTCATGTTTCTATGCTTTACATGCCATTCCAACTTCCCACATGGGTCCCATCTCATCATCTCTGATGCCTAGACGGACGGCCATATCAACAAAGATGAAGTTGGCTCGTGCACCATTATCAAAGAAAATCAATGCATGTTGACCCCTAATTTTGCTCCATGCTCTCCACAACTCAATAGCATCATCATTGGACTGATCACTAATAACATCACGCACCAATCCACTAATGTTTTGGGCTTCTTTCCTTTAGAATCTCCCTGATTTTTTTATTTTCCAACTTGCTACCTATTTGCTTCTTTGATTATGAGAAGATAGAAGGAGCTGGAAGTCAATCCAAAAATTCAAGCTTTAATGGAGAGAAAGGCTAAAGCATGAGTTGAAGGAAAGATCTTTCAAGACAAATGGTATTACGACTGCGAAGGCCTATCTAAGCATAAAAGGTATCAATGTCATTGATATAACAAAGTCTATAAAGGGTAATGCATGACCTATTAATTGACAATCTATCCAATCTATGACTTCAAAGTCTCATCATACACAAGTTGCCTCCTCTTATCCCAAAAATCCCTCCATGGAGAAGAACAAGGAGAAAGTTTAAGAACTAGCTATTTCCATGGTAGCTAAATCTCCAAAGATGCTCTTAGCAAAGGAAAATGATGCTAAAAGAGACTTTAAACCTACAAAGAATAGTATTAAGTTTAACATTTTCTATGGTAAGAGAGATTCTCAAAAAGCTATGTCTATTACTAGACAATTTGATGATGCTTTTGGTACTGAAGTTTATACAGAAAAATCAAAGATTAGCATGGTTAAAATGAACTTGAAAAATGCCACTTTAAATTGGTGGTTGAAAGCTGTTCAAGAAGGAAAGAAACCCAAGTCTTAGGAGCTTAAAAAGATGTTCGATAAGAAGTTTCTACCTTCATCCTTTGAAACCAATGTGTGCAATAAGAATGGGATGAGCTAAAGTAAAGCCTAAGGAAATATAGAAATATATATCAACACGTTTGTAGCTATTTCTTTTAAGTTTACATCTCTCAATGAAGTTCCTTTCAATATGAAGGTGAGAAAGTTTATCCATAGGTTATACCAATGGTTTAGCAATCTATCAAGATAGCAAAGCCTAATACTTTGAAAGCAGCCCGAAATGCAAGCCTCAAAGCTAAAGGACTACATATACCATAGATGCTTGGAAAGTCCTCCAAAGAAGAACCGCAAAAAAATAAGACTAAGATGTTTAACCAAAAGAAATTAGAACAATAAGAGCCAAAATGTAAAAATGGAGGTACACCACCTTTGTTGTCCAAAAAAGAAGCTACCGTATCAACAATTAGCAAAATATGCAAGAAAATAGCAATGTTTCTCTTGTGGAGAAAATAAACACATAACTAGTCAATGCCCTAACAAAGCAAAGAAGAAAAATCATCCCCAAAAGACACCTCAATAGAACAAGTTTCCCATACCAAGGATTGATGATATCTTGGATAGGTTGGATAGATCCAAATATTCACTTGAATGGACTTGAAGAGTGGCTACCATCAAATAAGGATTGCTCCTAAAGTCGTAAAAGAGTATTTAAGACGCCCTTTAGTTTGTATAAGTTTATTGTGTTACCACTTGGTCTCACCAACACAACTGCAACCTTTAAAAGAATGATGGAAATGATCTTTAGAGCACTCCAAAAGTTTATAGGTACTTTCTTTGATGATACTTTGGTTCATTCAAAAGATGAAGAAGAGCATAAGCAACACTTGAAAATAATATTCCAAGAACTCCAAAAAGACAAACTTTATATGAATGGTAAAAAGAGTGAATCTTTCCTAGAAAAGATTCATTACTTGGATCATATTATATCCAAAAGATGGGATCAAATGGATCCAAACAAGGTCAAGGCTATTGTAGAATGGCCAAAATTAACTAGTATTTGTGAAGTTCAAAGTTTCTTGGAATTTTCCTCTTATTACAGGAGATTCATTAAATGGTTTGTTATGGTTGTTGAACCATTGTATGATTTGACCAAGAAAGCAATAGCCCTCCACTGGACCAAATTGGAGAAGGGAGCTTTTGAAGCTCTTGATTATACCAAATTTATTAAAATCTTTATTTATGAAATGTGTACACACAAAAAGATGTTGTGTTTTGTTGTTAGGCTATTCAAATGAAGAAGAAATCAGCTGTACTATTGTTTTGTGATGCAAAGCAACTTGTAGATGCTCTGCAATCGCTAGATGAGTCACAAACAATGCCAAAAATTTTGCATTTTCAGGTTCGGCAACGTGGGAACACTTGTGATGAACAAGTTGGAGCAATCACCCATTGTCGAATGGCTGGAAAATGCCAAGATTTGCAACATCACAGCAACCAAGGTGTCATCTCCTCTTCATAGATGCTTCAAGACCTCTCCTTTGGATGTAACGTACTCGCCTATCAACTGTCCAAGCACGTTTTAGCGATCCATCGAGAAACGAATCTAAGTATCGTTGCCCGGCACTCCCATGGAATGTTCCGGGGTTTGTCGCCTAGGGTTTTCCAAGTCCGCCTCCCAACGAAACGTTCGCAGCTGAACCCACTAAGATCAACCTGAAATCTAGGTTCCTGGTAGTCAAGGTCTCCTGACAGTATTTTAGCGTCGGGTCCTGGATATCCTACTTTACACACAAATACCCAAGCCAAAGCTGACCCATACCACACTTGGTTCAAAGAGAATGGGAAACAAGAGGGATGCGTCGTTCAACCTCTCTACCCGTAGGGTATAGTCCCATTCCGGTCCCCTAAAACGGCATGAATAGACTTCTAACTTAACAATACCTAAAAGTCGAACGACGGTAAAACCTTGTGAGAAGCCTCCCAGTTCTCTAGGATCACCCTGCCGTGGGACAGACCCATAGGGGATTCCGCCCTCCCCCTTCCCTTGGTAGCTTTAGTTTTCTAATTAGATCCTATCACATTTATGTGTGACATTCAAAATCAACTTCCTTAATTTGGCCTTTTAGGGAATGGAGTTCGTTCGCATAATTTACAGCACTAACAAGAAATCAAAGCAGACAATCCTTTTGTCAAACAAGTTCCTTAACTTATCTTCAAGTTAATCTTTATCTCCTACCCATACAAGAGAAATTATATATCCCTTCTGCCCAATAAAAGTATCTGGTCCAAATCACATGGCACCACAATTTCCATCCATTATCTAGAATAGGATCTTCCAACGCCACAGACGTTAGGCTCACAGCAGTCTTTAACTCCGTTCCAGACTAGACAAGGGGTGTCCAAAGCTCCACCTAACCCCAAGCGACCTAGAAGTAAGACAGTTTCCGTGGTTGGCCTTTTTACCACTCGACCTTCGGCCCGTAAATTGAGTTGTGTCTTTCTCGAGTTAAAGCACGGTGTGACCTTGGAGATGATCCACCAGCGCAAAATATCCTTTCCTTAATTAATCTAATTAAGAATCAAGCACAAACAAGACATCCAGTCCAAATATCATTGTCCAAGAAAACATTCCTTTAATCCCATGGCAACTTGTCATCACAGACCTTTGCCATGAACTTACCATCAATCACAAGCACTTGGAATAATCATCCAAACCACAATCCAACAAACAATTGATTGTAAAAGCATTTAGCATGTTGTTCGATTAACTAACAAAACAATGATATTCTTTTCCAAACATTACAAGATTAGTCGCGATAACCTTTCCATTGCATATTTTCTCTCCCCTTGGGATCAAAAAGTAATTCTATGTAAAATTTACTTAATAATCCCTTCCTTCGATTAAGGCATATATTAAGGTTTCAATCACGGTACAAGACGTAAGTCCTATCATTTCAATGCGAGTCAATCAATCTAGTAAAAGCATTTATGCCTCTTCTCTAAGTGACATTTATCTTATAGCCTTTCCCTACTATGCAACATTTTATCTTGACTTTATCTCCCTTTCTCCTAAGGCAAGGAGTCGCATTACATTAATGTAAAGTTTACATAATCTCTCCCATGTATGTACCGTTTATATGCATCTGCAAACCTTAAACAATATTATCCTAGGTAAAGATTAATAGAAGACTCATCGATGCTTAATACTTTAGAGTCCCATATGTGGCTTATACTATGCATGGATTCATCGCATAGCAACTAGGTGCAATTTACTTCCCTTGATACAAGCACTTTGCAAACTTTATCTTCGAATATTTGAAATGCGATTTATCCTTTTCAATGACCTATCGTAGCACGGCATAGTACAGAGCCTAGCGTATCTCATGCAGGAATCAAAGCAAGCATCTTATTAATTTGGAAATTCATTACTTACGACTGGTATTGCAGTTGGATTGGCAATGATGCCCTTGCCCGAGGCTTCATTGCTCGTTGTGGGATTGCCATCCGCACGTGACATCTTCCGCTTAGGAGCCATTATCGATCTTCGTCTCCCTTAGACGTAAATCACACAAGACTTCCACGCCTCATACTCGATTAGTGAGGGCCGATTTGGGGAGAAAATTTAGGCTTGCGAGGTGAAGATTAATCCCATGGAAAAGGGAAAAAGGGATGCGCGTAAGCATCCTCTAAGGAGAGAAGAACCTTCTAGAAGGTTCTCTCCCTCTCTCTGTCAACTCTCTCTCTCTCTCTCTCTCTCTCTCTCTCTCTCTCTCTCTCTCTCTCTCTCTCTCTCTCTCTCTCTCTCTCTCTACGTGTCCAAGCCTTCCCCTTTTCCTATGATTAGGAGGGGGGGGGGGGATAGTATTGCATGGTAGCGACGGCTTGTGGATTGGCCGTCATGCTCTAAGGGGAGGGTGCTTGACCACGTGGCCTCCCCTTCCATCAACACCATCGTCAACTTCCACTTTAGCTTCATCAATGTCTACCTCGCCATCGTCGCCTTCCCTCTCCAATTCTATCATGTTCTCCACCTCCTCCTCCCTCCACGTTACAATCGATGGCTTCCTTCTCGTCATCTTCCCCTTTCTCCCCGTCGACTGCCGTCTTCTCCTTCCTTTCCGTCATCATCACCTACTTCCTCCCCCTTGATGTCATCATGTCGTCTCCCTCTTCTCCACGTCTGTCATCATCACGCTGTCTCCTCCCCCCTTTGCTAGCTATCAGCGTTGCCAAGGGGGGAGGGGTGTAAGAAAAAAAATCGATTAATTTTGATTGTCAAAGGGGAGGAGGGGGGGAGTTCCCATGCGGAGTGCGGGCGGGGTATTACATTGGAGATAATACCATTTGAAGATGATAACATGTGGCAATGCACAACGGAAGAGAAACACAAGCATAGAGAGAGAAGGGAAGAAAGAGACTGAAATGAATGCAATAATGGAAGGAATACACTGCAGTCTGCACTAATCTGAAAATGAATGCTAAATACAAAGAGGACTAATCAGTCTTTGCATGCAGCTTGAGGCATCACTGATGGCACTGGATCAGGCTGATAGGCAATAAAGAATGCAGACTACGAAGAGAGAATGTGTTGGCAAAAATTGCAAAGAAAAATGAACAACAATTGGAGGAGGGGCAGGTACAAATAGCCAGCTAGGCATAAAATTGGCCAATCAAGCCCGGTGGCTGCACTAATCCAGTCAGCCAGCCTGAAATGCTGCCACCTGCCCCTAGCAATGCGAAGTCAACCACAAAACTAGCATGAACTAAAATGCACCAAATAGGATCACTAACCGACAATGTGAATACACTAAAGCTAAAATGCAAGACTAGAAACTGAAATGCAAAGGCTGTCAAAGCTATAACATCTCCGTCAGACATAGCTCACAACCAAGAGATGACTAGCATAAAATACAAGAAATGATAAAAATTTCTTGGGACCTAAAATAGGGTCCTTGATAACTCCCACACCCTCACAACTCAATGTAGCAGGCCTTAAGTTGCTACTGACTCAACTAGTCCATCTAACTCATAGGCTAAACCAATATAAGTCACCTTTTTACCATATGGTCAAATAGACCTCATCTAACATGAAAGTCAAGACTCAACCAACATTCTAGCTCACACATGGCTTCTCCTCATAATAGGGGCCTTACAACTTTGAGCACCATGGAGGATCATCGGTGGCACCTTATGAGAGTCGGGCATTGAGCACATCTAACACCTAGAACCCGTGTATGAATGTTAAAACATTGAAGTACATAATCCACTTCTTACCAAAGTTAAAAGACTAACCATCTTCCAAGGTTGGATAGTCTTACAAACATATATTCACATTACGATCCTTGTATTATATAAGGTAAAAACCAATGATTCCAAAAAAATAGCTTTAGCCATCCATTGAGTCAAGCATTATTAGAGCCTAAACATGAGGAACACAAAAAGTGCCAATATGGGAGAGTGTATCCAGCACTAGCCCAAATCTAGGACTAAACTCCCACATGAGCAATACCAATCAACCTAAAATTACTCGGCCATTGTCAACATTTTGGACTCAAACCCCAATTGTTCGAATCATCGTCAATATTGCACTCTCCTTGCTCATAATCTTTGTAATCAGCTACAAGTTGGCACTATGTAGTGATCAGCCTGTTTCTAGATCCTCATCCAATGATGTTGGAAGTGATCCTAGTTTGACAAAAATGTGGTGTTAACTCTTTCAGTACAAAAGAACACGCTTATGAATATCTCCCTCTCACTTGATAAGTGCATTCCTCTCTATTGATTTCTCCTAACCATAGCTCAAGTCTTCTTATTGCTGAACCCTGAAACCATGACCATGTAACCATGTCATATGGGACCTCTTGTCAAGATTATAATTGGTGGGTGGATTAGTGTGTTAGTCACAGGTTATTTTTGACCGTTTGGGAAGCTTTTTAACCACTGCAAGGTATGATAAATGCTGCCACCAAGGCTGATAAGACACCTACAAAGGCTTTTGGCATGTTTTTCAATTAATCTGTGAGTCACAACTCTATCACCAGTCATTTGGTTGCATTTAAACTGGTAACAATTCGCTGCCCAGCTGGCAGCAAAATGCCTCCCCCATGATCAGCCACTGAAAACTGCTGGATTGCATCAAACTGCCTTGGAAAGCTACTTCTTGTCTATGTGATTGAACAAATCAGTAGTGCCCAAAAGAAAAGAGCACACACAAAATAAAGCATCTCCCCTTCCCTTACACAGGTATTGCGTCCATGATACTGCATTCTGCATTGAAAAGCTACTTCTTGTCTATGTTTCTTGTCTATCTGATTGAACAAGTCAGCCATGCCAAAAAGAAAAGAGCACACACAAAATAAAGCATCTCCCCTTCCCTTACACAGGTATTGCATCCAGGGTACTGCATTGGAAAGCTATTTTTTGTCTATGTGATTGAACAAGTCAGTAATGCCCAAAAGAAAAGAGCACACACAAAATAAAGCATCTCCCATTCCCGTACACAGGTACTGCATCCATGGTTATCCTGGTCCATGGTTACACCAACTTACTACCAAACATGTAATCATTGTTCAACTTTGTCAAGTGACTAGCTCTATTTCCAATTACATTACAACAAGTGAAAGATCCATTCATAGTCTCAACAAGGTCACAAAATTTGTAGTTTGACATTACAACAAGTGAAAAATCCGTTCACAGTCTAACAAGGCCACAAAATTTGTAATTTAACAAGCTCTATTTTCAACGGTCACATAATGCAGCTAACAATAATTTCATATCCACCTTAGGTGCATTCCCCCTGCCCAAATGCACCTATACCTTCCGTGATCGCACCTCCCACTTGAACAGATTGATTAGCCCTCGTACCTGAACCCATCCCCTGGCTATGATCTGCAATGGTGTTCCCCACGCAGCGATGCATATAAGATCAACCCATCCCCAGATGTGATATGTTAGCTTCCTAACAATTTCAGCTAAGTAAATTTCCACGCCTCTTTGCGGATCTAGAATTAATCATTGGCACTGTGTCTCTTACAATTTCTTTGTTTTTTTCCATTATAAATCATCCTACTCTAAAGCAAGACGGAGTGCATGGTCTTACATTTGATCGAGCTGTTTATTGACTTCTTCCACTTCCTCGAAGTCAGTGAGAAGTTGTCGAACAATGGCACCATAAGTCAGCGTAAAGAGCTCCGCATTCTGACGGTCAAGAAGGGAAGATGAGAGACCAGGATTCTGAACAGGCAATTGGGAGCGCACCACAGAGAGAGAGAGAGAGAGAGAGAGAGAGAGCGTACCACTCTTTCGACAGCTGGGACTGTTGCATCGCTAGCTCTGAGCAAAGGAGCCATGGCCAGGAAGAGACGCAGTCCGCCGAAGACTGCAGATCGGCGATTCAAATGAAAGTGATTAATAAAGATTTCTTGTCTATGGCCTACAGTCTATAGTGATAATAATTTGAGGCTTGAAAATAATCCCTCTTCCACCATGTAAGGAGGTTTGGGAGCTTCGTGAATTTTATGATAGTATAGATTCGAAGAGAGTGATTAATTGAAAGCAATTTAAAAGAGGAGTAATTATACGAGAGAGTCAATTACAAATCTCTAATATTGATTAAGCCGTTTCACTGCAGCATCGCACAAAGCTACCACGAAACGGCAAGTGAAGTTGTTATGCAGTTCGCTCAACAATCTATTTCTCCTCTTTTTTTCTACTTTTTTCTTCCCTATTTTTAATTCTCTCTCTCTCTCTCTCTCTCTCTCTCTCTCTCTCTCTCTCTCTCTCTCCAAATCCTAATGTCTATTTTTTTTTCTCTACCTTTTATTTTAGGCTATGAATAAGCTCAAGCAACAACCCCTACCATGCTTCGCTCCCTCTTGTTATATAGATCATTGCTAGTGGTAGGGCCTTCTCCCTACCCATGTGCCTTGTTAAGCGGTAGGACATTTTCTACCCATGTGCCATGCTCAGTCGTCATTACTCCTTTGCTCCCATTGGCTCTTCAATGCACCGCTGGCAGCTCCTACGATTAATGCCGCTACTACTTTTAACACCGGCACACATGATGGGCTCGAACCCACAATGTTACTCACTGATATCGCCTTCATTCTCCGTGCTAGAAGAATTGTCCTGCAAAATCCGGTTCTAGTCTGAAAGTGGAGAGAGGGCAACTAGACCTTGTGAAATGGTTGGAAGTGGGGGTGAGGCGGGTTGGGAGTTAGCGAGAGCCAATGGCAAGGTGTTGTCAAACGAGGATGGTTGTAGCCTCAAGGAGGGAGAGAGTTATATTGAAGATGGTGCTACTAGAGCCAAAGATCCATGCAGGTCCATAGGGGCGGTTGCGAGGTGTTGTGAAAGATAAGCTCGGTTGTGAGCTTCTCCAGGTAGATGGCACCAAATTGGATATGTTGTTGTGCTGGTCCTACTCAAAGGACACTTAAGCAAGTTGGGCCTACACTTTGTCTGTCTCCTACTTATGCATGGTCTCAACAAGCACTAAGGAGGAGGGAGAGGGCTTCGGATTTGATTGGTTGAGCATTAGTGGCTATCTTTGTTATGTTCGGCTCAAATAGCACTCGAGCAAGTCGAGCCTACACTCCATCTATCTCCTGCTTGTGCATGGTCTCAGCACTAAGGAGGGCATGAATGTGATGCCATTTCTTGAGGGAGAGAGCTTTGGATTTGATCAGTTTGGCCCGAAGTTGAGCATTAGTGGCTATCTTCATTATGTCATGGGTGGGGGCGGAGGGTTTTTCAAAGAGTGAATCATCAGGGTTAGGATCTTTGCCTCCTTGACCCTAGCTTGAGTCATCGGGATTTAGGGATCCATCCCCTTGATTGTAGTGCGACTCCTGCTTAATCCGAAGCTTGGGATGGAGGCAAGCACTCTCGAAGTGCTTTGGTGGAGGGTGAGAGTCGGTTGGCGAGTTGAGGAATACCAGCCTTCCACATATGTTGAGCTACTCCAACTCGTTGTTCCTCTAGGATGTGTCTCCAAAGAAGGTCAGATTCCACCTTCTAGTCCCAATTCAAGTCCAAGTCAGCCTGTTGTGGGACTTGAATCTGCTCCTCTGCCTCAATGTTCCACTACTCCAACGCTTAGCAATGTTCAAACATCATCTGCCACTTCGGATTTGGGGAGCTTGTGCCAATGGAGAAATAAAAAAAATCTAGGACTTGGGTCTTAGGTGAATTATTCTTGTTGTTAAGGGTGTTGGGTTCCTCAATGACAATTTCCTTCCCTTTTTTGATAGGCAAGGCACTAGGCTTCAAGTCTAGATTTCTTATTTAGCAAATCGGTGATGAACCAGAGGGTGGCTGCTCTCATTGGGAGTTTGGAGCAGGAGTCTATCATGGTGACCTAGAGCTCGTATTTCAGCTTCTCCCAACGGTTGATCCACTCCCACTCATAATCCTGTTAGAGCTCCTCAATGATCTTTGGGGTGAGTGGGGTCACGCCATCTGGGTTCTTTGCTCCAACCCCCCAAGGTTGGAGAAACACGTTCTCCCTCTCCTGCTCTGTTGGGCTCTGCTTTGGACATCATTAGAAAAGGCAAGCTAGGCATTTTGGTATACTTCCAACTGTTGTTGATGGTCGTGAGGGTGGCGTCGCTCCGTTGAAGCTGCTCAAAGAAGGTGATGTTCGCCTCCTTCAGGCAATCGACCTGCGTCGTGTTAGGAAGTCGTTGAGGTAGCTCACTGTCTAGAGAGCCATGTCCCAACTGAGCTCTCACAAGATGAGGACAAGGGGTGTGGGTGTGGTGGCAAGGAGGCAAGGAGGTTGGTCTCCAATTGGGGTTTGTCTTCCCGTGCATGCTTCTGGCCCTTCGACCTTAGTAGGGTGAGCTTGGAGAAAGAGACTAGTGTGGCTGAGGTGGACTTTTTAGGAGAGAAGGGGGGTGGGCTTTCTTGGTGGGGACATGCTTGGTTAGCAGCCTGCTTATCAAGGCTGCTCTCCGAGTGTTCCTCCATTTTGAGGACTTGGCCTTTGATGGTGGCTGGGAAATCATCTTTGAGTCATTGTCCTTACTCACATTCCATGAGCTCCTCGAGTAGGTTGGGGATGGGCCCTGCAATGGTTGTCATCTCTGGATGAGATTGGGGGTATCAAGCAACACTGGGGTAGCAAGGAGGCGGGTAGGTTCAACCAAAGCAAGGGGGAAAAACAAAAGGGTGAAGTGCTGCCCATACATCACCTTCATGGCCTTGACAATGGGTACTCGGTGGGCAACACGTCTAGTCTCGACAAAGAGGCATTCCCCAAGAATATGGGCCCAAGGATATTTCTTTTTGTATTTACAAAATTCTTAAATATCAATAAATATTTCCTTAGTATTTATAAATCATATAAACATAGAAAAATAGTTTTCTTGGCATTTATAATTAATTTAAAGTGAATTAGGATAATTAAAGTAGTTGATTAAAAACTATTGATTAGGAGTTTTTTTTAAAGGAAGAAAATTTCACTATTATTAATTAAGCTGAAATTATGGCATATAAAGCTCATCGAAAATTATTAAATCGAATATGTAACTATTTTTCAACCCAAGATATTCGGACCAATTCACTTTTCCAACATGACAAAGTGAAGCATCTCCCTTCAAAAATCCAAATTTAGTGCTCTAATCTTTGCTTCTGTGCAATTGTATTACATGTGGTCTTGAAGCACTAGGACAATGGTCATATTGGAAATTGCGAGTGTGTCTCACTTAGCTCTTAGAATTCAAGAGAAAATGGGTATCTTATGAAATTTGCAATCCCAAAGAGCTTGTCTAGGCAAGTGATAGTGTGGCATTGCCATGGTCCACATGCATGAGGGACTCCTGACAAATGCAATGAGATTCAGACATGTTCAAAGTGTTGATACTTCAAGGAGTTTGCATCATGCGCCCTATATGTTGCACATTCTAGGACTTTGCCTTTTGGGCTCTAGCTTCTCTACGGACTTCCTCCCAACATAATGATCATTTGCTTGTTATAGTATTATATAGCTCCTTTGAGATTTAAAAAGTCTACCTAGTCAAATTTCAAATGGATCACTTCCAATGATCCAAAAGCTAATGGTAGTGGCTTTCTAGGCCTAACGCAAGAGTGGTAACCTAACCAAGTCCATGTGGATAGTGGTTGGATATAATCAAGGATATATAACTAGGGTAGGTGCACTTATTAGCTGGCAGTTTACTATTGTGCCCATGCTAGGGGCTAATGATTAGTACCCCAAGATTGAAGTGGATTTTGGTAAGTCTTAATTTCAAAGCTTGTGACTTCAAGCACGTGTGCTATTGCATGGTCCCGTGAGACAACTAATACCTTGAGATGATGATAGCTCTTGAGTAATAAGTGACCTTAGCCCAACCATCAATTTCCCAAGGTGTTTATGTCACTTAGATGGACCTCACACAAAGGCTTAAAGCCTTAGGCTAGATAGAATTTGAACACCTACCAATGTTTAGACTCAAGGCCTATGACCATTCGAACCAACGCTCAATTTGAACATCCATTGCAAGGGTGCCTTGGGTGGGTCATATATGCAAGGCTTAATGCCTAAATGAGAATTTGGATGAACAAGGCTTAATGCCTTAATCAACTAGGCTACATTCGGACAAACGTCAATTCACCAAGATGCCTTGTCAATTTGGACTTAATGCCTTGGTTAGGCTTATTGCTTATTATGACAAATCAGTCAAAGGCTCAATTTGGAGGACACCAATGCCAAAGCAAATTGGATGTTGCCAATATCAAGGTTCAAAGGCTTAATGGCTCAATTCAAACATTTGAATTTGAATGAACAAAGCAAAGGCTCACGCCTTCAATTCAGATGTCATCAATGAAAGGCTTAATGCCTCTGATAATTCAAATGGGATGGCATGAGGCTTGGACACCTTGAATTTGGGTCATAAATAGAAGGCTTAATGCCTTTTGTTCAATCATTTAAGCATAACACTCCAACTCCAACAACACAACACAAGGCTTAAGCCTTTGCCTTTGCTCTATTCAAACTCGAACACCATTAAGTGTAAGTCTTAATGGCTATTACAATTCAGACTTAGGCGTGTCACCACTATCAATGGCTTAGTGCCTTGGCAATTATGCCTTGTGATCATTTGGACAGCTCAATTTTGGAAGCCTAAATGACTTAGCCAATTCGAACTCAGACCACAAGCCTTATAGCCACTCAAACGAACTTGAGGCTAAGGCCTAAGGAGGCTAAGCTATAAGGAATTCCAACGGCCTTCAATGCAAAGGCTCAATGCCTTTTGGCAATAGAAGGCTCAAAACCTTGTTATGGCAATCAGATGCCATAAAACATTTAAGACATAAAGCCTTATCAATCATATACCTTATGTAGATGTAGAGAAAGGTTCAAAGTCTTATGATGGCACTCGAATTGAACCTCTTTGTGGTCCAAGAGCTAGAATAAGGAGAAGAAAGAGAGCAGTCAAAAACTCCCAAGCTAAGAATTTAATGAGCTCAGTGCCATGAAATTTGTACCTATATGCTCAATAAGAATTGATATGCTCAGCAAGAAATTGCACGAAGTAGGTGTTGATTCCTCCTTCATCTCCTTTTCCTTCCTCTGTGTGTATATGTAGAGGAAGGTCGCTCCTGTCTTCCCACCTTCATGAACAAATAAACTTGTGCAAAAGCAAAAATGCAAACTCCACAAGAAAAGCAAGTGCAAATGCGAAAAGATCAATGTAAGTTACACAACCCAAGCTAATAGCAAATGCAAAAGTGCAAACTTTTACACTGCTATAGCTCCTCTCAACCTCAAACCCCCTGCTTGCAACTCCATGGAGTATATAGAGACTTAAATTTCTTTAGTTTTTTAAAAAATTTCTTAACTTAGCACCTTAATACCAAAACTCTACGTTCACATGCAATCTTGAACCTATCTACAATTTGTGGCAAATCATCCCTACAACAAAAATGAAAGATCTAGTACACAAACACAAACAGATTGCCTCTCAATCCATGGTCCTACACTAATCAATGTGACATTTTGAAGTACAACCTCCTATTATGTTGCTTGCTCGAGAGCACGCAGAGTTAGTCATTTGAATCTATTAGTCTCAGCAAATGGAACCAAAATGTCTCACAACCAACATAGCTAGGCCTACATATCACTTATCAATTCAAGCATTTCAAGCAATCGAACAATGGCTACCTCTCGCAGAGCTAATGCACACTCTCCAATTGAATGTAGTGAGCTTACCAGCGGCTAATCCATTCATTATAGTCTAGTGGCACTAATTTGCCAATAGCTCCATGATGCAAGGAATGCACTCATGTAACATCTCGGCCCCTTGTCCTCCCCGCATGTGAAGGGGACTAAAGAGGGGGAATTAAAGCAAATGATTAAAACCTCTGAAAGTTGAAAAGGAAGAAGAAAAAGAAATCAAATAGTACATTAACTATAGTGTGCCACCATCTTTTTTTAGTCTTCTTCCATAGCCATCAAACTCGTCATCTTCACAAGCTCACATTGATCGAATAGAACTCCTCCACCATGCAGATGTGAATGCACATCAGCCTTGAAAATGATGACTAGAGAGAGAGAGAGAGAGAGAGAGAGAGAGAGAGAGAGAGAGAGAGAGAGTGTGTGTGTGTGTGTGTGAGTAAGTTTGAAAATTATGAGAGAGGGAGGGGTTTTTGTTAACCCTCCAAAGGATATATAAGCCTTATATCATAATGCTTTAATGGATTTGATTATTACACCAAAATGTTATTTTAGAAAAATGTTGTTGTAGAGAGAGAGAGAGAGAGGGAGGGAGAGAGGGAGGGAGAATAGTGGGAGAGGAAGAGTAAGAGGAGAAGAGTAGGAGTAGGAGGGAAGTAGAAAGAGGAGGAGAAAAAGAGGAGAAGACACAAGAAGAGGAGGAGAAAAGAAGATATGGGAGGAGAAGAGAAGAAGAGAGGGGGAGAAGAAGAAGAAGAAGAAGAAGAAGAAGAAGAAGAGAAGGAGAGAGGAGATAAAAAAAGAAACAGGGGGAAGAATATAAAAAAAAGAGGAGGAGGAGAGAAAGGAGGGATAGAAAGAAGAGAGGAGAAGGAAGAGAGAGAATGAAAATAAAATAAGAGAATATAAGAAGAAGGTAGAAGGGGAGAGAGAGAGAGAGAGAGAGAGAGAGAGAGAGAGAGAGAGAGAGAGAGAGAGAGAGAGAGAGAGAAGAGAGAGGTAGAAGTATGGAATAGGGAGAAAAAGGGAGATACTTTATGCATAAGCTTCATCATCTTGCGAGTTCTTCCATTGATGCTCATCATCACACGATGAAAAACTAGAAGGCAATCCATAAACACAAAACCAAAGTTCAGTTTGTACAAGTACCAAGGCCTTCACAAGTGGAAGTACTACTAAAGTCCGATAGTTTCAAGCTAGAGAAAGCAATCCACGACTTGCAAGAAAACCCCAAGTGCTCCCCTATAAAGTTGACTTTCTTTACTAAGCTAGCTTACCATTGCATAAGAATGATGGAAAAGTCTCTCATATAAATAAATATTATTCATGGGACTATAACAAAAAGAGAGTTATGCATGGGGTGCGAATTATTGTGTTGTAAAGAATAAGGTTGAAAAACATGTTACTCTAGTATGTGATTGGCATGTATCACTTTGAAATTGCACTTTGATGGAAGGATAGGTTGTTATAGATTGCATTTCTTGCAAAGCATTTAAAGAAAATGAATTGCCTCTTCATTTGCAAAGCATCAAACAAAGGATGTGTTTGGGTTGTTGAATTTGTCTTTAAAGAAAAAACTAGTTGTTTTGTGAAAGAGATAGTCTTGCTATCCAAGATAAGTGGCTGATTTTTATAGAGTATTAAAAGTAATTGCTAGATTGATATTATGGGAAAAAATGTTTTCCTAGTTATTGGTCATAGGCTGATTGCTTGGTCATGTATTTGCACGAAAGTTCTTGTGACTATCATGGGTAGTTTTTTAAAAAATAAAAGCATACTAAACCTCCCCCAAGGTTAGTGGTAGGACCCCTTTACCAAGGGACTATTTGACCACACTTGAGATTAGGACCGACCCCACTCCATAGGGAGGATGTTAGGCTAAGAGGTGACAAGGGTGCCAGGGGGCTCTAGCTATAGATCCCTTGGATCTTTGAAGGACCACGAGCCTAACCCCTACGTGACCCAAGATGGATTTCCTTGAAGGCCTTGATGCTAGATAAGCACTGATTGGTGGATCATGTGCTTGAGATTGGATACAAGTCTTGGATCAAGGGACAAAATGCCAAGTTGGTATTGTACCTTGGAGAAGGTACATGATACATTATTTTGAAGTTTCTTGTAAAGGATAGTTTGAGATTATCTTTGTATCGGTGATCATAATTTATGTGAAGGAATTGGTGTTTAATAGTTAATTAAGGAATCTATCTTTGTATATTAAACTTAAATGTGTTAGGATAATTAGATAACCAAAACAAATGCCTGAGGAAAGCAGAAGGACAAGATCCCTAACGGATCCATCCTATGGATGGGTGGTCTAAGTGAGCTGAGAGTTTTCCTTCAAGGCGCTGGATTTAGGAAGTCATCAAATGGTGCGCAAATCAGATGCTATATGCGTACGTAGTGAGCACCGGAAGGTCCCCAAGAACAAAAAACTCTACTTTTTGCTCAAAATCCAAGAGAATAGATTTGCACGACATGAAGAAAAAAGACCAATTGGGTACAATCTCCCCCCATGCCTTGTGTGAGTGCTCCACAAAGCATGTATTTAATATTTTATTCATCTCCAAGTTCAAAAATAGCCCAAATTTACAATTAGCATGCTTTACCTTTTGTGTTTGCTTTTGTCCAAATAAAGAATAAAGCGGTTGGGTGCCCCAAGTGTCGAGCTGTGCCCAAATACAATGACCAATAATGAATATTTAAATCGTGCGTCCATGCGCATACAAAATAATTAATATATGTCAAGCGCTTCAATAAATAAGCGCATCAAAATAAATATTGACACCACGCCTAAGATGCGCGCCTATCAAAAATGATAATTTCTTCTAAATAACTTGAATACACGCTATCGCCCAGTGCTTCCCAGCACCACCGCCGCCTACTCTACACATCAACTGAAGCATTCACAATTGTTAAAAAATAATAAAATTAAATCGACAAAAGTGAATACCTAGCAGTCTTCAGCTATAAAATAAATAAATAGGTTGGAACTCTGTCCCAACCTTAATTTAATACGAGTGTGCACTGTAAACTCATAAACGTCCATTAATTTAAATATGTATTTTGTGAAATCACTCGCTATGGAATCACCACTTGCACATTAAATTAACGTGACGCATGAAAAGGATAGGCATCCCCATCAACTTTTCACACAAGGAATCCACCTTGTGTACGAGCCCCAGCAAATAAATATAATTTTACGAAATCCACCATGGAATATGCCTCCTGGCATCATCGAATGCGTGATTGCCTAGTGTGTTTAGCACACACACACAGAGAGAGAGAGAGAGAGAGAGAGAGAGAGAGAGAGAGAGAGAGAGAGAGAGAGAGAGAGAGAGAGAGAGAGAGAGAGAGAGAGAGAGAGAGAGAGGGGTACGAGACTTGCCTTGGAGTTGTAAAGGTAGCGCAAGTGAAGGTATGTTACATATATATATATATATATGCCATGGACTTTTTTGCATCCATGGTTCTCATTTAGTTTGAGAGCCAATTTATTCAAGCCATAATATACATAACTTGAATACACAATATGATGGTTAACAGGTAAACAAAATAATTGCCATTGCTAGGCCTTAAAAGTTAAAAGTGTAGCTCACCAAATTGGTCCTCCTCCTAGTAAGTGTGACTTTTGCTTCACTTTTGGTAGGTAGAATATAAGAGTTAGGTAAGATTAGCATCAACCAAAATCACCTCCATCATTGGCTCTATTAATAATTCCCAACATTTAACAAATACATATAGTTCAATTTAAGAAATACGAATTATTTGAAATCCATAGCCCCAATTGGTAGATGTCAATTTTCCATGGTGTCTTATTATGTGGTAGATGTGAATATTCCATGGCATCTTCTTATGTGGAGTAAAAATATGCGTATCTCACTTTGAACACAAATTTTAGAGTCATCCATCACATACATAAGCAAATGAAGAGGGTGGTTGGAAGTGTCTATAACAAGTGTTCCCTTGCACTTAATAGAATTGGAGAATGAGATATAAGAGCTCCCATGAGAAAGAGATTGATTTTGTTAAGTGCCCTTGCACCAAATAGAGCAAGAGATAAAGAGCTCCCATTTGCACATGTTTGACTCAATCCCCTCCACAATCATACAGGACTCTCCATGCTCTCATGCAACCTCTATTTATATCCACATGCAACCTCTATTTCTAACACAAACTTCATTCCTACTAAATCAATTTTAGCCATGAACATGGTGCTCATCCTTGCTAATGTTATCATGTATGATCAAAGTGAATAGCCCTTCCTAGCTAAAGCTCCTTGATGGTGGCCAATGTAATAAGTGGAAGTAGAGCTTTTGACTATATCAAATAGGGGATTATAGGGTGGGGAAGTGCATCAAATCGATCCCTTTCCCTTAATTGTATACCCCCAATACAAATGGGGTTTTGCTACCAAATTGTACCACATCTAAGTGCAATTAGCTACATGTATGTACTCCTCACATATGTCATTCAAATCCTATCTATACACCTGAGTTTGCACTTGTATGAAATGTGGGCTATGTATTTAGTAAATTGCCATATCCCAAATAGTTGAGAATTAGAGGTCCTCAACCTCTACCACCTAGCCTTGAGATCCACAATTACTATCCTTGGTAGTAGTCGATTAGAAAGATAGTGGTATCAAAATGGATTGTGCATTGTGTGTGTGAGAAAGATAAAGGTATAGAGAGCCCCCCATGATTGTTGTTCATGTAGAGAGAGAGAGAGAGAGAGAGAGAGAGAGAGAGAGAGAGAGAGAGAGAGAGAGAGAGAGAGAGAGAGAGAGAGAGAGAGAGAGAGAGTGTGTGTGTGTATAGAATATACATATACCATATAATGTTAATAAATAAAGAAATAAATCAAATTAGACATTGTATTATATATTATATATTAGTATAAATCTTATTATTGCACACACCACACATTATATATATATATATACATATATACATACATTATTTATGTGTGTGTGTAGGTTGAGACATAAGCGATGGGAGAGAGAGTCCAGGCGGCGAGAGATTCTTCCTCCGAGGGGACCGGGTAGGTCGCATGGGACTAGCACATAGCACGTGGTGGCTCAAAAAGGTTTTGTGGGGGGCCTCCACATACGTGCCCCCCCCCCCCCCCCTCCCCAAGAAAACCTTATATTAGAGCCACTAGGCGCACGTGCCACACGTGCATACCACACGTGGAGGCCCCCCATGGTTTGGAAAATTCACATTGGATAGTGTGTGGTGCATACCAAAGAAAAACCGATCATGGTGGAGGGGTGAATGGTAGCAGTCCAATGATCCAATTGCTATCTTGGTGGTATAGGATTATAGTAGCGGATGAACCTAAACTCTTGCAAAAGAGAGCAAATGAAAGTGCTGATGAATCAACTGCAGACATGATGGAATCACGTTGTGTCACTAAAAGAGTGCATTATGAAGCCTCAAGTGCCAAAGAAAACCATGCCAAGTGGCTAGAAACAAGGCTTCGACAAGTCATCAAATGGGTTCAAAGAGAGCTAAGATAGTAAGATGAACAATGTGTTCAGTGTGAATGCAATTCATAGTTTAAGAGAGACAGAGAGTGTGTGCATCTATGTGAATGAGTCTCATAGTTTAGGGTTATATAAAAGAGCATTTCACTTTCTATCTTATTCATTGAGTTCTCACATCTCTCAAGCAGGAAAGATGGCTCGGTCTAAGGTAGTTGCAAATAAGCTTCCACTCAAAGCCCCATATCGTGTTCAGCCCCTTGGAGCATCTAATAGCTCAGACGCACCGTCTTCTCAACCTAACCCAGCTTCCTCAAGCCACCCTCACAAGGGTCCTCCTTAGCATCCCCAAAAGAAACGAAAGTGGAAGCCAAGTATAGTGGACTTGAGAGAAATTAGGAGGTATCAATGCTCTTTTGATCTCATCATTCCGAAGACGAGCTTCTCGAGACTTATTCGTGAGATTGTGCAAGATCTCTACCGCACAGAAAGCAGAAGGTGGTTTTTGGCACGAGGTTAGGATAGACCTGATCGCTTCACAAAAGAATGTCTTCATGCTCTACAATGTGTTGTAGAGACCTTTTTAGTTGACTTGATGACTGATGCTCAGCGCTGTGCAATACATGCAAAGTAGATCACTGTAACTCCCAAGGACTTCCAACTTGTAAGAAATCTTCAAGTAGTGAAGGATGCATTCGTTCCAATGGAATGAACACCGTTTGTAATGTTATCTTTTTTGGCATAGTGTTATCCTCATGCATTGGACATATGACTATGTCCAGTGCAAAACTATTGTATGCCCCCTTAAAATATGAATTAAATTTTTACTCTTGTCATTCGCTCTCAACTTTGACTATGCATCTTCGCTGTATTTTCAATTCTTACTTACAGCTTTTGTTAGCACTATCAATTTCAATAGAAAAAACATGCAAAAAATTGCCATTTCTTGTTGCAAACTTTACTCATGATGCCTTTGTATAGTCTATGTGGTGCGAAGTTTCTAAGGAGGACAACATGGTCACACTATCACTTGGCTAGACAATTAGTAGTAGCCAATATCATTATATCAACTCTTTTAATAGGGTAATAAGACGTATTGGCACATTTGACAATACTATCCTTAAGGGTAGATTCAAAATAAGTGAACATATTGTGTTGTAAAGAAATATGCTTAGTGGGACATTGTTGAAGTACCATACATTTGAATCGACAATAGATATGAAGAATCATGTAGAAAAGGCTTATAACTGCATTGTGCACTAGATACCCATCCTTTATTTTATACAACATTTGTAGATTTTGAATAAGAAGGAGAGGCATCTATAGCAACTATGATAGCCTCTTTAGTAGCTAGTTAGGATAGTCGTTAATGACATAATCCCTTGCTTTACATTATCTAAAAGTTTCTTGCGCTCATTTTTCTTCTTATCCTTATCAATCTTCTTTGTCTAAGAAATATTTATTGCATTTTTTCTTGCTAATATAAAAAGATAGTGCTTTCTTTATCTTCCTTACTAGCCATAAAAGCTTGATTTATTGTAGACATAGTGGATTGATTTTGCCTAGATTGTTTTTCCTATAGAAAAAAAAAATCAACAAATGACAAAGCTTTTGGATTTTCTTTCATTATTCAACAATGACTAGATGCAAAACTATGATAAGAATCATGAACATCAATTAATGCATCTAGATTCTAACAGCTCATTTGTGATTTCACTCAACATGAGGAATACTTTATTAGCTAATTCTATTGGGGATTGGACAATGATGTGAAGGACCTCCCGTTGACAATGCCAAGGGTTCATATATTAAGTGACTTCATTTCTCAAATAATAGAATGTGATAGTCACCTATTTGAGAGACACTAAGAAAAGCACCATGGGGCTTCATGAAGATACCATGACAACAATGACCTCCTAAAAAGGAAAATAAGAACCTCCCGTTGTGCTTAGGCATATTGATTTAGTTCGATTCAAGCCATTGTGGGCTCAAGAGAGGCAACAAGGATGTTCTCTTGGATTGCATTTGCATTGTGGAAAAATCAAGCATTTTGTTTCATTTTTGTCCTAATAAGAAGCTACAAGTAGGAAGCTCTATAGTGCTTGGCAAGCAACAAGGGAAACTAGATTCATTGTCTCGATTCTCTTATCTTGCACCTAAAAAAGTAGATGCAGTTCATAACCAAGAGGATTCTATTCAAGAACAATTTGAACTTTTCTTAATAACAAACAAAGGTCTAGAAGATGCAATCTTCTAGATCAAGAAAGAACTTTCCAAGGGTCGCTTTGTCCAAAATATCAAACAAAAAATTCATGCAACCTTCCTTCTACAGGTCAAGAAAGAGCTCTTGCAAGGGTTTCTTTGCCCAAAATATCAAGCAAAAAATTCAAGAAAGGTATACAAGTGTTGAAGGCTTTCTCTATTATCAAGGGCTACTATATATGCCACCTAGATTAGGTCAAGTACATCCACGTAGATCAGGTGAGGTACATATACTTTAAACAAGGCATGAACTTCCAATTGTAGGACATTTTGGGATAAGTAAAACAATAAAGCTTATCCCTTGAGACTATTGGTGTCCTCAAATGTGGAAATCGGTCAAGGAAATCATATGCACGTGATATGTGTAATAGAGTCAAAGTCCCTTGCCACTAACCTCATGGGTCGCTCCACCCCTTATCTATTCCTAATCACCCTTGGTCATTTATGTCAATGGACTTCATTACCAATCCACTTTCCTCAAAGGAGTTCAATTTGATTCTTGTGGTGGTTGATAGACATAGCAAGATGGCGCACTTTATCCCCCATGCATAAGACAATTACTAACAAAGGTATGGTTTGACTTTTCCTTGAACATATCTACTATTACCATGGGTTTTAGATGATATTGTTTCAACAGATCGAGGACCATAGATTGTGTATTGGTATTTTGGAGGAGTCCCTTCCTAGGCATCCAAACCAATCTCTCTTTGGCCAACCATCCTTAAAGAAATGTATAAATAGAGAGTAAATTAAGTCTTGGAATAATATCTTCAATTTACTATCAAGTATCATAAAGATAATTGGATGGGATTCGCTTAGGTTGGTTGCAATAATGCTAGGACTTACTTCCCTAGGCTGAATTTGCCTACAGTAATGCTAATTATACCTCTATTAGGAAAATTCC
This sequence comes from Lygodium microphyllum, assembly GCF_053477565.2. Lineage (NCBI taxonomy): Eukaryota > Viridiplantae > Streptophyta > Polypodiopsida > Schizaeales > Lygodiaceae > Lygodium > Lygodium microphyllum. The sequence continues at coordinate 72,938,584 of NC_141151.1, read as the reverse complement.
ATTCTTTGCCAACTATGGAAGACACCCTAACATGAGCATTTATATGAGCAATCTAGTAAAGAATCCAATAACTATGAATCTAGTTGGACATTGGTCAAGGATCCATAGGGAGTTTAAGTCTTGTATTCAAAAGCTTAGGAAAGATATAAAAATAATGCTAATCGACAACAACAAATGCAAAATCCAACTTGCAACATTGGAGATCAAGTTTGGATTTTATGGCAATATTTATGTTCTCTTGGCCCCTTCCAAAAGTTGGATTATCAAAGACTTGGGTTATTCAATGTCATCGACCAAGTGAATCTAATCATTTATTGTTTCTAGTTACCACAATCCATGAGAATTTACCCAATATTCCATGTGTCATTTCTTGAAGCCTTTCCAAACATCTTCAATAAGGGGGGGAGGAACTTACAAGCACCATCATCACATGATGAAATTGAAGGTTACCCAAAGTATGAAGTTGAGACTATCATTAATTCCAGAATCTCTTGCAAAAGGCTTGAATACCTTGCTCATCAGAAGGGCTCTGATGCTAGTGAGAGAATATGGGATCTTCCACCTTCATTGCTCAAAGCAAAGGAGTTCCATCAATGACATCCATTGAAACTAAGAGTTTTACCAAGAAATCCCACCACTCCTTATTATGAAACTCATCTCTAAAGGAGAGGGTAATGTCATGGACACCAAGAAACCTAGTATCTTCTAGAGACTTCAAGGAGACTTCAAGAAGATTCGAAAAACTTGTGTGTGTGTGTGTGCATGTATGAATGATATATGCGTGCATGCACACCCACAATATTTATGTTTTGCCTATTTTCTAGAAATATTATAGAAGATCCATTGAAAGGTTATAGAAGAGCACTTGTATCAATGCTTACATAAGCATTGCTTATATTATTGCTTATTTCAACACTACTTATATAGTCAATGATTTCATCATCTAGAAGCTTCCCCTTAACCTCCTTAACTTTAGTATACATAGGGGTCTTGGGCTATTAGCCCTTTAGTCTTGCCAATGCTAGTTGTGAGGCTCCTATGAGGTGAGGCCTCTCTAGTTCTAGTCTCTAAGCCTTGTGAGATCAATCTTCTTCTTCAAGTTAATTCCTTGCAAGTTCTAAGGCGATGATCCTTGTCCTTGCCAAGTTCTTGTTACCCTCATAACATGTTTCATTCAACTTGTCCTGAATAACTAACATATGGAATACATAATCATTTCTAGCATCGACTACAATTGATGTAAATGTTATTTACACAAAGGTAAATCTATACAAAGTAGACTATAATGATCTCACTTGCAAAAATGAAGTTGTAAGAAGTTCTATACAAGAATAGTAGCCTCCATAGTACTAGAAGTAATGCAAATGATTTGATGATGTCAAGCCTATAGGCTTAGTTATAATATTAGTTGATCTTTAAATACTTATAAACTCTCATTCCAATTAGAGGAGGCAAAGTGAAGGGTATTGAAAACTCTGTACACACAAGAGGTTGAAGCTATCTCTAATGCCAAATGTTGGATTTAGAATTACAAGGATGTATACACATAGCTTGGAGAGGTATGCCATGGTGCAAGGCTCCTACTTGATTTTTTTAAAGCTTGGGTCAAGGACAATTAGGAACCTCTAGGTTGCAGATATAGTACCTTTGCAAAAATTCATTTTTCTACTTAGAAGCTCCCTGCTATCCTTATTTACATGGATTGCAAAAGTTGACTCCATGGGCCCTAAATCTATTAGGGTGCTTGTGTGTGTCAAATTTCTTAACTTGCACCACTAAATCTTTATCAATTTCTTCATAAAATTCTAGGTGCTGCTCTTGTAATCTACTCAAGCAAATTGGTATTTATAGAAATCAATCTAACATGACATTCATAGCTTCTTGTTGAACTTGACCCAAATTTAAAAAAAATTCAAAATCTTTAAGCATATCTCATTTAGATGGAGCAATAATTTATGCAAATTTTCTAAATGCCTATTTCAAGTATCTAAAAGTAGAAAATTTCCATTAAAAATTTCCTAGAACACAATTCGATGATGCTTGTTCCCAAAAATTTAAGAAACCCCTTAGAAAAAATAGACAAGGTCAATGAAGATGGGCTTTAGCTTTTGAACAAAAGAGATAATAACAATAGTATGAAAAATGTAGAAATAGATAAAATAGAAGAAGAGTGCATTATACAAGCATTGGGTACAATCTCATGTTGTAGCTCTTTATTGATTAGAAATTGAGAGAGAATAGATAAATCACAAGAAGAGAGAAAATAGAAGAAGAGTAAACGACATAAGTATTGGGTGCAATGAAGGACACCTAGGAGAGAGAAGGAGAGAAGAGAGAGATTGTAGAGAGGAGAGAGAAAGAGGAAGTGGATGAGAGAAGGAGAGAGAAAAAGATTAGCAGAAGAGAGAGAAAGATAGAAAAAGAGAGAAAGAGAAGGGAAGCTATGAAAGCTGGAAGGAAGGGTAAAGAGACTTGATTATTAATAAAATGATACCCTAATTGGGCCTCTCAACACCTTAAATACCACGTCAATATAACTAGGTATTCCCGTGCTAACTCGTGTCCTGCCTGTCTATCCCCACTCTTTTACATTCCATCTCGACCCCAAAAGTTTTTGCCCCTAAAAACAAAAAAAGAGGACTTATTGATGTGACTCAAAGGGGAAGGGGGGGTCGCATAGTGCTACTTTGTTCAGCATTACAAAGGAGAATATTGGCATAGGGAAGTATAATCTCATGTGGAATTGGGGCATCCAAATGTGCATAAGATGCATACAACATATGTAAGTTGATAGCATATGAGTTTGGCCACCAATTCTTGACAACTAGAGGTTGACAAACAGTGGACAACACGCTGTTCAGAACATGCATGATGGAGAAAACTGGTCACAACTTTCTATGGGTAGCTCCAATTAAGGCGTATCACATGTCAAAATGAAGCTCATGAAACCTACTTTCAGCCCATATAGGTGTGACTTGATTGTCATTAATGTAGGGTAAAAATTGTTCTAAAATAGTGTGCTATCTACAGTGTAGACTAGGATAAAGTTAGCTAATCCTCATTCAAAATCACACCCTTGAAGTAGGGGGAGGGTTGCACTGGTGAAATGCTGATCGAGGTAGGGCTTTTCTAAAATCATTCCTTTCCCCGAGATCAAATGGATAACCTACACGATAAGCATTAAGAACATAAGGGTCATCCATACAAGCATGGGTATTCGTACTACCACCAAGGTCAAAAGGATAATTGTGACCAATGCATCCATTGTATCATAGAAGTGATTTATGGTGTCATCTTCAAGCACTAATGGTGGCACAAGATCCTCATTGACCCATATGGTAGCATGCATTGACTTGCCCATAAACTCATTGGGAACCACTATGCCATGTAGAACTAGAGCAGATGAGGCTGTAATCACTATTGCATTCATTGCATCAACCCCTAGGCATTGCATGTTAGTGAGCCCCACATTTGTGACTACTATTGGGCATTCAAAGTTATGGATGCACATGCTGCTCATAGTAATGATCAAGTGACTGATGATATTGAGCACTCTGTTGTGCTGATAATGCTATTGCTCCCCATGTAGATACTCATATACATTTGCATGATGTTGCCCATGTACATAAGGTTGTCTAGATGGTTGTTCATGTATGTGACCAAAATGTAGCTCATAAGAACATACATAGTCATTAAATGCATGCTATTGCTCAAAATATGCACAATCATCATATACATGTTGACCATAAGTAGGCACATGATGCTCCCTTTGCACATAATCCAAACCATGCATGTGGTTAGGGTACTCATAATTTCCATGAGAATGCCCATGTTGCTGCTCATAATCATGCTGATCCATCCTTTTAATTGTAACCATTTGAGCAACTTGAGTCATAAGGGCTGTAAGTTTGTCATTGATTACCTTGGCTTGCATGTTGGTGATGGAGAGGATTGAGACCACTCGGTCCATCTTAGACATGAACTGATTGTGTTTCTCAATTAGTTGATTGTGGCTCGCAGCTCGGAGAGCTTCTTGTTGCCATAGAGTAGCAGCTAATCCATTCATTCGAGGGTGCCAAGAGTGAGAAAAGGAATTGGAACTAGGAGTCACAATTGATTTGTTTCGACAAATACTATTATCTCTTTGTTGGTACATGTTATCCATCAATTCCTTATGTCTTTCTACATCCCTTGCATCAAGCCATCGTGAAGTGTGGAGCAAAGCTCTACATTCTTGGTCACTAATCTTTCTTTTATCATTGTCCCACTTGTTCCTCCTCTTTGTCTGAGCAAAGCTAGTCTCAAGCATAGCAACATTCACAGACTTGGATGGCTCCACCTCATAAAGAGTTACCCTAAACTTAGTGCTTGTCCCTTGTCCTTTTACTTTTCCCCTAAAAGTGTATTTCTCAAGTATAGTAGCCATGAAACTCTTATGTCTAGTAGTTGAATCGAGATATTCAGTTGCCTCTTGTCCATGGTCTTCTTCCAGCTCAGGTACTTTGGTATAAGCAAGGCTACACAATAAAGCAAGCCTTGGGGTGCTAGAGATAGATGGATCTAAAGGCCTTAATTTTGAAAATGAAACCAATTCCTGGTTCCCACAATCTATGTAAAAGACTTCATAGTCCTTTCCTGACTATCAGGGCAAATTTACAACCATCGCTTGATTCCAAGAACCATCCACTGAAAACTATGTCATAACAACATCACCCTATTTCAGTTGGAAAAGTCACAAATGCAGGTGAGTTTTCATTCACTCTTAAGGCTTCCAATTGCATCGCATTGCTTGCTAACTGAGCATAAAACTTACCACCTCCAAGTACTTCTATCACATGTACCTTGAGAACTTCTTGCATATATTTGTTAGCATCAGACAAACTAGCAGTATTTGCTTCTTGCTGTCCTTCAACATAGTTTCCCCATACCTTTATCATCCGTTTTTTAGCACTTTGCAGCTTAAACCAATAAGTGACCTTCTGTAGTTCTATCAGTTGAAAACAGAGGATGAAGCTTTGCTACCCCAGCCTCTAGAAGAGAGATAGCCAAATTTGATTTGGACTCCCATAGGGTGCCCACAAATGTGCCCGTTGTTTTGGCAACTATCTTTACCTCAATCTCTACATCCCTCTGTAGTATTTTGTGCCTCATAAAAGCTATCACATCATCTGCATATGGTTCCCCATGGCCCAGGCATGTTACCCCATACAAAGAGAATGCAATGGCACAAGTTTCTTTTGGTACAAACATTTTGTAGGGGTGCCTAGCACATACTCCATTACAACAGAAAGCCTCTTTGCTCTTTGAAGGAAGGGTAAAAGCTGCTTGGCTTTCTGTATCACAACTTGAGATTTCTGGTTTGCATTATGATCCCCTAGCCCAGAAGTTGACAGAGTTAAATCATTTGTGTGCATTACTAGAGATTCTCTAGTTGAGTGTACTCCTTTCTTTCCCTTCGTAGCTCTTGATTTAGCTGCAAGTAAGGCATCATAATAATTAGACCAGTCTTCAAAATCATTGTGCCTAATAGCCATGGCAAGTCCTCTTGCTACCACCATTTTTGCAAGATTGATGCCATGTCTAGGCATCCGCCGATCAAAATTGTTGCAATCTAACCTTTGCATACTAGGCCCTTCCATTCGCCTAAAATCATTGACATCTGCATTAAAATTGGGGCCTTGTACTCTTCTAAATACATCATCAAGTTCAGGACCAGGAATCCCAGTCCCTTCCATTCTCCTTAGAGTATCATCTTTGGGCTATGGCATACTAGCTCCATCTATTCTCCTAAGAATGCCATCACTTTCAGGATGGAGCATACCAACACCTTCCATCCTCCTTGCTACAGTATCATTTTCAGCACGTAGCATTCCACCAGCACCTTCGATTCTTCTCAGCATATTATCACCTTGAGAAGGTAATATTCCAAGTCCTTCCACTCTCCTGAGAGTCTTGTCACCAGTAGATTGTAGTATTCCATGACCATCTATCCTCCTAAAAGCATTGACATTTTCAGGGTGAAGCACATGTTAACCCTCAAACGAACGAAGGTGGAAAATTTGGAAAAGCTAAAGCAGGAGACAAAGACAAAGGCCAAGGCAAAGAGAAACGGAAGAGAAAGACGCACAAGGAGAAGAGTCCTAAATAAGGGAGAAAGGCGCACAAGGAAAAGTGCAAGTCAAAACTTTTGTAAAAGAGCGCAAGCGCATCATGGTTTAATTCAAGGAGCCCCGGGCTCTCACTCATGTAATTTGTAAATGTAGATGGGCGGTGGAAAGGAAGCTAGGAAGATAGAAGGACAATGGGAAAAAGGGCCTAGGTTACGGTCGGCCATGTAAAAAAGGGGATGACCGCCCAAAAGGGATTTAGGGTTTTGTATATAAAGTCGAAAAGTGAATGAGAAGCTCATTCTTCTGTGTGGCCAAAAGTAGCTCTTCTCTTCTTCTTCTTCTTCTTCTTCTTCTTGCTTTCTTGAGCTTGTGCTTGAGAGAGAGAGTGTGAGAGTGTGAGGGAGTGAGTGTGTGAGGGTGAGGGACCGAGGAGGAGAAGCTCTCCATCTTCTCCTCTCTTCTTCTCTTCTCTTGTCTTGCTCACGAAAATGGAGCTTGGAGCTTGGAGCGGGAGGATCGAGCTTGCTTGAAGCTTGCACTTGGATCGTGGAGCTACCGGAGTGCGCGGGAGAGGAGGTAGCTTGAGCGGCACGGAGGTAAGCTCACTACACCCATAGGTATGGATGGCGCGTCGGTTATGTGAGAGGTAGCCATTAGTGCTTGGCTTGGAATGCTTGAAACAATAAGTGGTCCGTGGGTCTTGGCGGTTGAGTGAAAGCTCCCACATTTTGGTTCCGTTGCCGGGACAAACTGATTCAAGCCTTGAGCACTTGCGCGCTTCAAATCGAGCATTGGAGTAGGGTTTTCCCCAAACCGGTGCTTGAGATAGGTAGGAAGTGAGGGGGTTGAAGATGATATTCGATCTCCTTGGCAAGTAGATTTTTTGATTTTTTGAGATTTATGTTGTGAGATGGAGTAGCATAGGTATTTACTTTGTGATTTGGATACATTTAGGATAGGAAAAAACAAAGAAAAAGAAACAAACAGTAGGGTTCTCTGTTTGCTGTATAACAGGCTAAAACAGGGAAATAGGGGCACAGATCCTTGGAGTGCCATTTGATTCGAGCACTACAGTGGTTCCAAGCATGTCTGGCATTCCCTTGTAGTGTCTTGCACCTATCTGGAAGGTGCTGGGGACGATTCGGTATAGTAGACGTCGGTCTAGAGGCATCGCGTGCAACTCGCGGGCCGTTGGCCGCGTAGTCGGACCAGCTCGTCTGAGTCTCAAAATCGGACCTGTCCAAAATCGGACCAGTCCATAATAGGACGCTCGATCGGACCTTCCTGTCCAATCGGACCACTCAGACCAACCCATCCGATTTTGAAAATCGGACCACTCGGACGCTCAGACTCGGACACTCGGACTGTCATCCGATTGGACCAACCCAGTCCGATCGGACCAACCCGTCCGACTCAGACACTTGGACACTCGGACCACCCAGAATCGGACCCCTCTAGAATCGGACTGTCCAGGATTGAACCACCCAGAATCGGACTGGTCCAAAATCGGATCAGCCAGAATTGGACCACCCTGTCCGATCCGATTCCCAGAATCGGACCACTTTTTCGATCCGACTCCTAGAATCGGACGTGACCAAAATTGGACCACTAGGCTGATCGGACCAACCCAAAATCGGACACCCGATTCTAATAATTGGACTCCTGAAAATCGGACATCTGAGAATTGGACAGAAAATTGTCAAAATCGGACAGGTATCTAGAACACAAATTTGGACACATCTAAACCCCGAGATTGACCCCAAAGGCTACGTAGAGCTAAAGGCACATCACAGATCCATCACTAGGCTAAAATTTAGAGCACGCAGTTCAAAATTTGGCTATAAATGGTCCTCCAAATTGCGAATGGTGTTTACCGTAACGGCCTTGCGGGCTGGGGGGGATTGCCCCCCCCCCCAGACCCCCGTAGAGGGGGCTCTGCCCCTCCGCACCTCCCCCAAGTAGGTTGGAGAGAAAACACGCGCCGTGATAGGTCCTCCAAATTGGACCCTGGTGAAGTAATGGCTCTACACAAGCATGGAGTCTCACTTGCAAAAGAACAGCCAAAAGCCCATACCTGAACAGAGAGAAACAAAGACCCTAGAACATCAATGGGCCAATCTAGCTATCAAGGGCAAAAAGGCCACACCACGAGAACACAAAGACATTGTATTCATACCATGTCTAGTCAGAGCGAAATGCAACATGAGCAAGCTACAAATTTGAAGATGACTAGACATGACACTCTTGACGAGAGATGTACCTTGAGCAACGCTGCACAGACAACCAAAGACATTGGTGGAGAATCCACGTCTGGTCATGCAAGTGGGGACTCAAGGGTATCTGTCAGGAGGCTTAAATTTACAAGCCAGGACCCAGAAGATGAAGACATAGTACCACCTGCTTATCTTAGGGTCACCGCGAAAAGAGAGTATACTATTGATGCTTTGATTGATGAAGGAGCAGATTTTAACATCTTAACCTATGAATCATGAACCCTACTAGGCCAACCAGAGCTCACACCGACTAGTGCAACCCTTAGCCCTTATGGGGGACACCCACAAGCACTTATAGGGAAGTGCAAAATCCTTGCGACAATTGAAACAGAAAGCTTGCCTATCATATTTCATATTCCTCCAAATAGTGCTAAATGTGGTAAGGAAACCCTCCTGGGAAGACTCTTCAAAAGGGCAACCAAATGTGAGGCCGACTATGTAGCACAGAGGATACACCTGACACTACCGGTTGTGAGGATAGTTGCAACCTTTAGCAAGGGTGACCTCATCGAACCTTAAGGGAAAGGAAAGCAAGGTGTTGACATAAAAGCCAAGCCTGCTGATGAGAGCAAGGACTTGTCGGAAGAGTTAATACAAGCACAGGTCGAACGACGAGAACTAGTGAGTGAGGCCAGGCCTGAAACAAGAAGGTCAAGAGACAATGCCAAGGACGGGCTTTGGACTTACAAATATCGTAGAAGACCCCAAAAGAAGCCCAAGCCTTATAGACGCAGGCATTGATGGAGGGTTAGCACAATGCCGCGATGGATAGCCAAAGCGTTGCTACGTGCTCAAGGGTACTACATAGGTAACCGATGGATTTGGGTACCAAAATCCCTTGCTAAACCGCCTCCATCACAGCTGAAGGCCAGAGTGCATCAAAAGCAATGAAGCACAGGAGGAAATCTAAGAGAAACTCTAGGTCTCGAGGCAAGAAACTAGACATGATTGTTCGAAAGAAAGAGCCTTAGCCTAGCATGCTAAATAGACAGATGCCATATGTAGCCATTGAGCATGCACAAAAATCATTAGTGCCCAATGAGCCTTTGATTTCCCAAGGGGAGAACAAACATCATAGGCACAACATTGCTCATGGCAAGGCTACTCGCTCAACAAAGCAAATGGCATAATCGTCTAATAGCCTTGAGAAAATCATTCAGCTAGTGCCACATCCACCGATGAGTCCTAGATCTCCTATGCTTTCTTCTCCCAAACAGACACAGGAAGCACTACATCAGTTGTCAAGGGCGATTGCTCAATTCCAATCTCTATCTCCATCTAAGCTTCCAACCGTCCAAGAGGTGGGACATGACACCATCTGTAGCTCTCGACCCAAGGATATGCCTGAGCGACCTAATGTGACTAGATCAACTCATGTTCGATCTACACAAATGAGTGCTCAAAGGCCAATGAAAGACACAACCACTTTTGATCGCCCTAGGGACTTGATACCGCAATCCACCAAGGATAGCCAGCCCACTAAACTAGCTGCTACTACTTCCAATCAGGGATCACAACAGTCATAGCCCTTGGCCGTGACAATGCCCCTTGTGGAATATGTCCTTAGAAGTTTACCTTTGGAGGAGGTGTCACAACCAACTTCCTTGACAACTCCAGCACTTTCAAAGTGCCTAAAGCCTAGGCTGGAGGAGTTACACACAAGGGAGTTGGCTCTCCGAAAAGGGAGGTAGTTGTGCTCTCACAACCTAGCGAAGCTATTCAGCAGGCTACGGCCATGTCCCATAAGGACACACTAGAGAAAGAGAATGCTGAGGCATGACCAAGCACATCAACGGTCGATATAGCCCAGGGTCCTGAGACGTTAGATGCACCTGCGCTGACCAAGAAAAAGAGGAGGAAACAACAATAGTTGCAGGTGGTTGCGGACCCCAAGGACATTGGGACGAAGAGTGCTGGAGAGTTGATAAATAAAGCATCGAGTCCATCCACCAATGAGCCCACTGATGACTCTCTTAATAGTGGTGAAACCTCAGACACATCCGTGTGCTCTGAAAAATCAAAGCAGCCGTTGCCATCAACAGTTGCTTGCAACACTCAATCCACCAACAGAACTTGCATTGACCAATCAAGAGTGGATATAACGCTGTCACAATAGGGTGACAAAGTCACATCCAAGGAGAACCATGATGCAATAGTGAAGCCTCAGGAGAAACATGGAAACCCCAAGAGCCTAAGCAATCCTAGCGTTGACCAATTTTGCTCATCTAGGCCCGAGCCCCCAGCTATGCTAAAGCCTAAGGAAACTCCTAGAATCTTGCATGAGATGGCAACTGAGCAAGCCTTCGTTGAACATAAAAGTGTCATAGAATGCTTAACTGAGTTGGATGCTAAGCTCAAAGTGTTCGCACGTGTCTATGTCCTTGCGGATGTGGGCACAATCCCCAAGGAGCAGCTTGGAGATTACTTGCCCTTTCCTCTATCCTGGGAAGAGCAAGAACATCTTAATGAGCACTACGACAGGCTCCTGCATGAACTCATGCGACTCATCTCTGACGAGGAGGCTGACGAACTGCACTTAACCGTCACGTTTAATGAAGTGTTCTATCGATCGAATCTCGTAGACATAGAGCAACTAAAGCGACTGTCAGCAGGCCAGAGTCAATTTGAGCAGCGTTGGTGTGAAAACCGCGTTGCAATGTGGCCGAACTAGGAGCTCAGATCATGACAATATCTGAGGAGCGATTGGCCAAATGGAGGTCTCAAAGAGTCTGTTTGATAAGGTTCTCACTGAGGAGGAGTTACATATTGCCAGTAGACTCAGACAAGGGTCCATGCTACTCGATGTGGCAAAATATCTATTGGTACTGAGTAAGCTGCCATGAGTGCTGGACGCGTGTGCCACACTCCAGTACAACCCCGAGTTCTACAATTGGTTCTTATCCTCGTGAAGTGACATGGATTCATAAATATGTATATAAATAAACACTGAATTGTGTGTCACCGTGTATAGACAATATCAACACACACAAGCAATGATAGTCAAGTGTAGGGAGAAGAGTTGGGTTTGACAAGCTAAGCTCCTCAGGTCCTCCTCTCATCACACATTTAAAAGTCATATGACCATTCCCACCTCCAAGTGAAGGGCATGCAACCCTCATTACCGCCATAGGAAGCCTTGACCAACAACTCTGATGGTGTAGACGGAGTACCTTCCCTTTCTATACACCTTTCCCCCTTTTTGGTCTATCCTTTCGAGGAGGAGCCCTGCCTAAATCCATGACCGCCAGCCGACGTAACTCGGCATGAACCAAGATCTGCTAATGGCAGGAAGCTAAATATACATCACGGGGGCCATCCCTCTGCAACAAACATTGCATGCCCTACCCCTCCCCTTCTCATCCTATGCGCTTGATAACCCGCACTATAATCCCTTACATATGAATGGTCTTATCATGTAACAAATCCTAATCCTTGATTCGCATCTTACAGGCCCCCCACGAGGAAAACATGGAGAACCAAGGGCAGTTAGCTTGCAAGGACGCTCTTCGCAGTCAACGGGAACATGCAGCACACGCCCCTCCGCCGGTGCGCTACATGCCCAATCTTAAAAGGTACGCCAAGAAACGCGGCCCCAAGCGACACCGCCCTAGATGAAGGCCGAAGAATCCGCGGGCCAGGGGAGCGGATGCTCAAGGAGGTGCACACAATGTGGCAATACCAGTGGCACAAACCCCCAACGTACGCTCGGGCACCAAATGCTCAAAGGCACAAAGGGCAGCTCTGGACATGGAAGAATTCAATGAACTATTTAAAGGCATTTTGGAAATGGTGGTGGCCCAGGACTACACCATTCATGTCCCGACCGACATGTTCCCTGCCCAACCCCATGGGAACCCCGCGCCAGCAGAGCCCCAATCGCCCGACCACCTAGACTCGCCCCGCCTCGTGCAAATAGAGTAGCCCCATGTTGTATAAAGGCTTACTAAAAGCTATCTGGCCAGGACTCTTTGTCTTTGAATGGTTAAGTGTTGACATGTTCCCCAATTGTACAAACTTTTCATATCTGCGTTTAATGAATTTCACTTCTTTAGCAAAAGAAAAAGCTAATCAAGCGCATGTGATAAATATCTAAGTCAACACCATAGAATCCAGATAAGTGATGTCTCCTTGCATTGCACTGGTTTATTATAGTTGCGGCATATACCATGCATGTACTCTCATGAAGTGACAAGTGGATGCAGGATGATACAGGTCTTTGTGCGAAAGTGTTCAATGCCCCGATCACCGCAAGACCATCAACCCCACAAAGAGCCGCGGCAAAGCCACGCTCCCGAAAGCAAAAATCACCCTTGCCGACCACCCACATCGCATAGCCTAAAGCATATTCATGGGCTACGCTCTCTTCCTGGGTCAAGCTCTAGAGTTGGCTCACGATAGTCGTTCCCTCAATTGTACCAACATCTCATGTGTCACAAGGAGGGTTGCAATATCTCAAGTGTATCTCCCCATCTCAACAAGTGTTTCTCTAACAACGAGGCTAGGGCACAATCATTACTGTAATATCCATTTCTTGAGCTTCAAAGCTTGATATTCTTCGACCCACTGAAAGGCCGTTTGCCTCAACATATTGCAATGGTTGTACTCAGGCAAGTCAAAAAAAAAAGGAGAGAGGCAAAAGAAAAAGAAAGAAAGAAAAAAAAAAGAGAGAAAACAAATGAACAAAAGGAGAGAGGCAAAAAAAAAGAAATGAACATATTGTGGGTGCTGTGATTGACTGGCTCCGTCCCTAGTCCCCTAGCCCTTTACCATCACCCACAATTGTTCAGGGCACATCAAGGGTAGGACACACTTAGGGAGCTTGTCTCGCCTATGGTTAGACCTGTCACCCTGACCCACTTGCACTCTGTCTTAATACCATTGCAATCAATTGTGGTGAGTACCGCATGATTGGCCATGAAAAGTACACCGTCCTCATCAAGCGAGTCCAATAGCTTCTAGCTACCAAAAGTGCGGTGTCCCTGTATTCAATTATGCTACGTCGTGCAATCACAATGCAAAGGATGTCTCATTTACCTTCATGTGTACTTCTTCTCAACATGGAAAACTTTGCTTCATCAACACATTCTTACGAGAAACTAGCCCGCGGTCTTCTAACTACGTAATATCTAAGTATGCATGAGCACTCACATAATATCCGCACCAAAGTATATACACAGTTTGGGTCCTCAAGTGCAGGACAATATTCTCAGCTTGCTTAGAGTTCGACCTGTCTCCCAAACTAATCAAAATATGTCTTGTGCACGATAAAAAGACTAGCACTACCCTTAGGGAGAGACCACGTGAGAGGTTTTCACATTGCAGGTATTGAAGCCTCCAACGCAATTTCAATCATTCTTTAGCGACACCCAACTTTGAATGCTTATCCCTTACCATCCGACAAGCCCACAAAGAATCGTCATGTGCAGAATCCCTAACAAACCTACACTTGTGCTGGCCATCAATGCAATCCCCAACATAGAACAACCCTACCACTACCTCCAACAACCCTTCCACCAGCCACCTTGGCCACCAACAGGCCCCCAGGACCTTCTGCCACACCACCACCAACAATCCTCCATGGAAACCACAGGCATCCTTGTCACCCATGTCTTCGGTGCATGCTACAGCTTGCTACCTACGACGGTGAGTGCCATGGGACTGGCACTCATCTAGGAGGGGGGTAATGTTAACCCTCAAACGAACGAAGGTGGAAAATTTGGAAAAGCTAAAGCAGAAGACAAAGACAAAGGCCAAGGCAAAGAGAAATGGAAGAGAAAGACGCACAAGGAGAAGAGTCCTAAATAAGGGAGAAAGGCGCACAAGGAAAAGTGCAAGTCAAAACTTTTGTAAAAGAGCGCAAGCGCATCATGGTTTAATTCAAGGAGCGCCGGGCTCTCACCCGTGCAATTTGTAAATGTAGATGAGCAGTGGAAAGGAAGCTAGGAAGATAGAAGGACAATGGGAAAAAGGGCCGGCCATGTAAAAAAGGGGAAAAAGGGATGATCGCCCAAAAGGGATTTAGGGTTTTGCATATAAAGTCTAAAAGTGAATGAGAAGCTCATTCTTGTGTGTGGCCAAAAGTATCTCTCCTCTTCTTCTTCTTCTTCTTGTTCTTGCTTGCTTGAGCTTGTGCTTGAGAGAGGGAGTGTGAGAGTGTGAGGGAGTGAGTGTGTGAGGGTGAGGGACTGAAGAGGAGAAGCTCTCCATCTTCTCCTCTCTTTTTCTCTTCTCTTATCTTCTCTTGTCTTGCTTGCGGCAATGGAGCTTGGAGCTTGGAGCGGGAGGATCGAGCTTGCTTGAAGCTTGCACTTGGATCGCGGAGCTACCGGAGTGCGCGGGAGAGGAGGTAACTCGAGCGGCACGGAGGTAAGCTTACTACACCCATAGGTATGGATGGCGCGTCGGTTATGTGAGAGGTAGCCATTAGTGCTCGGCTTGGAACGCTTGAAACAATAAGCGGTCAGTGGGTCTTGGCGGTTGAGTGAAAGCTCCCACAGCACATCAGGGCCTTCTCTTCGCCACAAATTGTTGTCATCCTTAGGGTGAAGCATAGCATCACCATCAATCATCCTTAAAGTGGGATCCCCTTCAGGGTGCAATATACTAGGGCCTTGGGGGTGTAGAATGCCAACACCTTCAGGGTGCAATAAACTAGGGCCTTCCATTATCTGTAAAGCATGATTGCCGTCCTGTGGGCGTGGCACAATAGGGCCATCCATCCTCGAGGGCTCATCCAAGTGCAACATACCAGGTCTTTCCATTCGGCGGGGCACATTTTCCCCATCCAAGGGGGCAAACCTCGACCATCCATTCTGTCCAGGTGAGGTAAAACTGGACCATCCATCCTTCTATGCATGTTCTGTCCATCAATATGCAACAATCCAAGTCTATCAATACACCTCTCAACCTTGATAGGACTAGGGATGCCCATGGGCCTCTCTGCACCTGGCAGCTTTTGCTCCTCTCTGTCATACATCCTCCCAACAGGGCCAGTAATTCGGTAACATAGAGAGAGAGAGAGAGAGAGAGAGAGAGAGAGAGAGAGAGAGAGAGAGAGAGAGAGAGAGAGAGAGAGAGAGAGAGAGATCCTTTGCATCCTAAAAGGAAAATGCGACAAGTAGATTGATGCCAAGTTCTAAGAGATCATGTGCACTGAGCACGACACCAACCCCACAAGCACCTACCATGGTGACTCTGAGACTCTGCTCGAGCACATCACTGTCTACTACAATGAGCTATAGCTCTGCGTGCCGCTAAGTCCCCAATGTTGTGCTTATGGACCTAGAGCTAGGCACCATGGACAGCGTGAGGAGCAATCTTATGACTAGATCTTTAGTCTGCTTTTGTGATTGGGCCATAGATCTTGCTGCCTCAACCTTCGGAAAGAAAAGTGGATGGTTCCAAATCCTCCAATTCAGAACCTCCTCGCTAGTAGTACCATTGCAGGATTGCATTGAAACTTCTGAACCAAATACTCCCTCATCATGCTCAAAAGAGGCAGTTTTAGGGAAAGAAGTAAAATTACCTGCTACAAATAGCGTAGCTTGCACTAATTCTTACCCTTGTTTTTGTGGACCACACCATAGTGATTGGGTACTCCAGACATTCAGGATGAAGTGAGAAAAACCATGGCAACACCCATTTGCAAGGGAGGAGCAAGGTCTAAGAGATATGAAGAGATATTGACTTGGTACTCCATGGAAATTCCAAAAGGAAGCTTGTAGGGAAGAAAGAAAAGACCTCTTCTCAAAAGTAATTGGGACTAAAGCCGTCACTAACTCTTGTGAGTCCTTCTTGATAGGTTTACCTCTTAAATTTGACTAGGGATTGAAAATGAATTGCCATTTTTATCCCATTGTCTCCAAATTGTCCAAGCCTCCTGCCATAGCTTGTGTGGTCTTCAAGAAAGCTGCCATCCCCTTGTGGTACTCCATCACTACTCCTTACAGCTCCTATCCTTGCTATACCTATTTGAACTAGGGATTTTTTTTTGTAAAATGTAACTATATGTGAGGAAAGAGAAGAAAGAAAGGACCAAATACCTAAAGCTCTGATACCAATTGTAATGAAGGAGACCTAGGAGAGAGAAGGAGTGAAGGGAGAGATTGTAGAGAGGAGAGAGAAAGAGGAAGGAGATGAGAGAAAAAGAGAGAAAAAGACTAGCAGAAGAGAGAGAAAGACAAGAAAAGAGAGAGAAAGAGAAGGGAAGCCATGAAAGATGGAAGGAAGGGTAAAGAGACTTGATTATTGATAAACTGATACCCTAATTGGATCTCTCAACACCTTAAATACCTTGTCAGTATAACTTGGTATTCTTGTGCTAACTTGTGTCCTACCCGTCTATCCCCACTCTTTTACATTGGGGAAGATTATACCCAATGCTTATGCTATGCACTCTTCTTCTATTTATTTCTTGCATTCATTATATAATAGCCAAGTATTAAAAGAAAATAAGAAAATAAGAAATCGCAAGAGAGGAGAGAAAAAGACAAAGCTTGTACGAAACAAAAACATTGGGTACAATCTCCTCTCATGCATATGTGAGCACCTTCCCCATGCATGCATTTATAAATTGCATTAGGCTTGTGTGCTCAAAGTATACTGAAAGAAAGTTTTGTGTTTTTGGTTTTCCTTACTTTTTCTTTTCTTACATGACTTTTTTTTGTCAAAATAAATCTACTATAACCTATTCTAATAGCTTTACATCCAAAAATAATGTTTTAGCACTTCTAAGATTTTTACAATAAACATATCCTAGAAATGAATCAATTATATATATGCGCATGCAAAATCCTTACACTTGTGAACACCTATTAAAATATAATATTTTCACTCTATGAAGCATGAAAAGTTTAATAATATTTCTATACTATGAAATATACAATTTTTATGCATTATAATGCTCTTCTATAAAATATTTATTTCACATAAATTCATCTAATAATCTACTCACCACAATACAGGAAGCATATTAGTGTCCTTCATCTATTTACCAAGCATAATGTAACTAGTGTCTAAATGGTCATAAGTTGAAGTTAGCACCAACTTTTGAATCCACATTGATTTTTTTATGAAACGATTTTTGTACTTTAGTACATACCTATGATACCGATTTTTGGTTTTAGTTGTGGTCTGCTCATAGTTAGGAATTAATTTAAGAATTAAAAATTTTGCATCTTTCGCTAATAAGGGAGGTTTATTCCTTAGGGGAAAATATGGACTCAAAAATGACCATCTAGCTTAAGGATTGATCACATTTTTAATCATGCAAGATTTGAGGTGAACCAATATGAGAGAGAATGGTGTGCACATTTTATCCACTTGGTTTTACCACTTTGGTCCATAACTCCGATTTTTTCCAAAAAGGTCATGTTTTGTAATATAAAAATATAAAAGATATCCTCATGCATTGATTACATTTGAAGGGATACTATGGTTTTCAATTCAAAATTTGAATTTAAATGTGTACTTTTAATAAAAAATCACACCAAAAGACAAGATAGATGTCACGTGGAGGGAAATCTCATAGAGAGCGCTTGAAAACCATGGGTACAATGCTAAAAAATCATGGGTCCAAGTGCCATATAAATTTTCCTTTTCACTATCATCATATCACATGCTTGGGATTTAAACCCACAACCTATGGGACCCAAACTCCAAGCCTTACCACTAGTCTAAGAGCTCTTCTTGTGATGACACCTTACAAGTTATTCTAATAAACTATACTTTGGTCAACATTCTTTTATTTTTAAATGTCAGAGAGAGAACTAGGGAGAGAGAAAGAGGAGAGAGAAAGACTGCAGGAAGAGAGAGAAATAGAGTGACGAGGAGAGAGAAAGACTAGAATTGGAGAGAGATAGACAGGAAAGATGTAGAAGCCATGGAAGCTTGGAGCAAAAAGGGAGAGAAAGATTGTAAATGTATTGATTTGTCAAAAGATGTGAAAAATTACAACTTCTCTCCTTATATACCAGTGTCTATGTGACATGGCATATTATTAGCATTCTAACTATTCCCAACTTCTTACAATCCATCCCTTCCCAAAAGGTTTTTGTCCTAAAAAACAAACCTAGAAAGAACTAAAGAAAAGATGGATAGAACAGAGTACTACTCTGTTTTACAGCTTAACAAATGGGAAATGAATGAAAGATTATCATTACAAGGACTGAATTTGAAGAACGGAAAGAGGACCCCATTATATACATGATTTGAAGAACTTCAGAAGCAATTGGAGCCATAGAATCTTCAACAAATAGTTCCAGAAGAAAGTAGACAACTTGCTGAAATAACAGTCCCTGCTGGACCAAATCTGCCATAACTTTTGATAGAAGTGTCCAAATGAGATGTACCTCATATCAAAACGAAGCTCTTGAAGAGTACTTTAAGCTCATGTAGATAACTCAATTCTGAAAATGAAGTACGACAAAAACTGTTCTAAAACAGTGTGCTGTCCTGAACCAGTCTACATCAATACTAGCTCCAAAAGCAATAGGCTTCAGCCACCAATGTATCCCTCAAGTATGGATACTCATCCAATATTGAATCAGGTCTCCAAGAAGCCTCTTCAGAGGGTAAACCTCTCCATTTAATCAAATATTCCACAATAGAACGTGATCGAAGCTTCTTTTCGCGCTGACCTATAACAGCCTCTAGGATGTACTGAACAAGACCATCTTCATCAATAGGTGGCACCTCATCAACTAAATCCACTGAATCACCATAATAGGGCTTGAGCTGACTAACATGGAAGACGTTATGAATCTTTGTAGAAGAGGGAAGCTCTAGTCTGTATGCCAAATCTCCAATCCGCTTAAGGATCCTGTAAGGGCCATAGAATCTGTGGGCAAGCTTATTACTGGATCCATCTTTCAATGTAGAGTACTTGGATTTGGGCACCTTCAACAAAACCAGCTCTCCTTCCTGGAACTCTAAAGGCCTCCTCTTCTCATCAGCATACATCTTCATCTGATCTTGAGCCTTCCTTAGATTCACCTTACATTGCTGAAGAAGGGTCTGCATTCTTTCCAACTCTTTCTTCCCATGAGGGTTGATCTTTTCGTTAAAAATGACTGTGGGTAGGGGCACCTTGTAACCATACAAAGCCTCAAAGGGTGAAACTCCTATGCTCGCATGAGTGGAATTATTATAAGCAAACTCAGCCAGGTGTAACCAAGAATCCCATGAGGTTTGGACATCATAACAAAAATAGCGAAGATAAGTCTCCAACCATTTATTAACTCTCTCTGTCTGTCCATCAGTTTGGGGATGATAAGCCGTAGATGGAGCCAACTTAGTACCCATAGATGTAAATACCGCTTGCCAAAAGTTACTCATAAACTTTGAGTCCCTATCATGGACAATCACCTGCGGTAATCCATGTAATCTGAAAATATGCTCCATAAACTGGTTGGCCACCTGAGAAGCAGTAAACTGAATTTTTGTTGGGATAAAATGAGCTGCTTTGGTGAGTCTGTCAACCACCACATAAATACTATTCCACCCCTTCTTGGTAGTAGGTAAGCCAGTGATAAAGTCCATAGTAATATGAGTCCATTTACCCGTAGGAATAGGCAATGGCTGCAACAAACCTGCTGGCTTATGGGTGCTATCCTTATTTTGCTGACAAGGTATACACTTCATAACGAAGTCCTTGACATCTTTCCACATTCCTTTCCAATAAAAGCTCTTGCTGATCCTGTCATAAGTCTTGAAAACTCCCAAGTGTCCAGCTAAAGGCGAAGAATGCAACTCCTCCATAATTTTTCGCTTGAAAGAAGAAGTAGAGGGAATAACAATCTTGCCCTTCCACCAAATAAGACAATTTTTAAGCTGGTAATGTGAGTTTTCTTCCATAAGACCTTGCTGTAATTTCTGAAAGATTTGGCTGAATTCCTCATCTAAGAGGTATGCCTCTTGTAGCTCTTCAATCCAATCACTATGTAATTCTGTCATGGCTGACACTTTGCAGGCCCACATACGAGAGAGAGAATCAGCCACTATGTTATCTTTGCCCCTTGTATGAGTGATGTCAAAGTCATAATTTTGTAATGTTGCCACCCATCGTCATTGCTTTGGAGTAAGATTTGACTGAGTAAGGAAATACTTGAGGACGCGATGATCACTATGTACTCTGAACCGGCTGCCATATAAGTAATGGTGCCATTTCTTGATTGCATGCAGAATAGCCAACATTTCTTGGTCATAAACATTCATGGCCATCTCCTTATCAGTAAGCTTACGGCTTTCAAATGCAATTACTCCATGCTCCTGAAGCAAAACAGCCCCAATGCCACGGCCACTAGCATCACACTGTATAGTAAACTCTTTAGAGAAATCCGGGCATACAAGAATAGGAGCAGAAGTAAGTAATTCCTTTAACTGGTTGAAGCTGCTATCTATAAGAGCATCTCAAAAGAAAGCCTCTTTCTTCAACCTGTTAGTTAAAGGGGCTGCAATTGCCGCATAATGCTTTATAAATCTACGATAGAATGAAGATAGACCAAGAAATCCTCTAAGAGAGGTAGTAGTAGTAGGCGTTGGCCAATCTTTTATGCATTGCACCTTCTTGGGATCAGCCTGTATTCCTTTTTCACTGACTATATGTCCCAAGTATTCCACTTCAGTCTGCATGAAAGAACACTTCTTCTCCTTAGCAAAAAGCCTATGATGTCTCAACACATCAAAAACCTTCCTCATATGCGACAAATGATCCTGAAAAGTCTTGCTGTAGATCAAAATGTCGTCAAAGAACACCAAGACAAACTGAAAGAGGAAAGGTTGTAGAATCTTATTCATCAGGCTTTGAAAGGTAGCTGGAGCGTTTGTAAGGCCAAATGGCATCACCAAGAAATGGTAGAGCCCACGATCAGTCCTAAAAGCAGTCTTGACCTCATCACCCTCTCTCATGCGAATCTGATGATACCCTGATCTCAAATCAATCTTCGTGAAGAATCGAGCCCCCTTAAGCTCATCAAGTAAATCATCTATCCTAGGTATAGGATACCTGTTCTTTACTGTTATCTTATTGAGATCCCTGTAGTCAATGCACATTCTGAAAGATCCATCTTTCTTTTTGACTAACAAGACTGGGGATGCATAAGGTGAAGAACTTGGTTCAATGAATCCCATTTCAAGAAGCTCTTTGATTTGCTTGGCTACTTCCTCTCGTTCACATTTTGATAGTCTGTAAGGTGGCTTATTGATTGTCTTTGAGTTGGGTTCCAAATCAATGGGGTGATCCACCGCTCTCTTAGGAGGCAATGAAGTAGGTACTTCAAATAAATCTTTATACTCCTCAAGAAGAGCTGTCAAAGCTGGATGGTTTGCTGAATTATTGGGCTGATCCTGTGTTTCTTTGTTCAAATGCAATACAAATATCTGTGAGCACTTTTTGTACTCTTTCTTTAGTTGTTGAATGGTGATAAGCTGAAAATCAGATCTACTAGGGATCCCCTCAGATCTACTAGGGATCCCCTGTAAATGGATGAGCTGTCCATTGGAGAAAAACTCCATATATAACTGTGAGAAATCCATAGTAATCCTGCCTAAGGTCATCAACCAATCACAACCAAGTACAATATCTATGGGCCCCATTTCCAAAGTGATCAGGTTTACTTTGACTTCAAAATTTTCAGCCATCTGCAAAGAAACCTGTGGGCAAATCTGTGTGCTGATTTCCTCTTCACCATTAGCCACTTGTATTCTAATGGGCTGCTGTAAGTCGGTGGGAACACAATTCAACTTGTACATAATGGATTTATTGACAAAACTGTGGGTACTACCACTATCTATCAAGATGAACACTGGCTTTCCACATATGTTTCCCTTCATACGAAGTGTATTAGGGCTCTTAGATCCCGTCCAAGCATCCATAGAGATAGAACAATTAGTGACAGCAGGCAACTCATTACAAAATCCACCAGGATCAAATGGGATATCACCGCCTGGATCAAAAGGAAAAGAGTCAGATGGATCATAGAAGTACTCCTGTCCACCATCATCCTCGAAATCTTCATTTTCATCATTGATTGTGACTGCATTAACTTCATCTATGTCATTTTCAAAGTCCTCAAGAACTAGCATACTTTGAATTTTTGGCTTGACATTTTTGTATACACACTTTGAAGCATGGTCAGGAGTATACTTTTCTCCACACTTGAAGCATAAGCCTTTGTCCTTTCTTTCCTTGTAAAGATCCATGGGAATATTTCTGGAATTTGTATTGGCTGAAGTAGACGTAGGCTTATTGTCACCTTGCTTAAATTCAACCTTTGGACTGTTTGCTATCGTGAAATTGCTTTGAAGCCTAGAAGCATTAAATGGAGGATAAGTTGGTATCCGTAAGCTCCCACTAGGCATATGATTGCTGCCATAATTGTTACCAACTTGCCCTTGCTTTAAAATAGTCCTTGGCTGTCCATAACTTGGCTGAAATGAAGACTCTTTCCTATACTTCCTTCCAAAGCGCTCTGCAAGCTCAATAGCCTTGAAAAGTGAAGTAGGATTCTGCGCCATAACATCAGCTGACAAGGATGGTTCTAAACCATACATGAACTTGTGTAACTTGGCCTCATCACTGATGTTTTCCACATACATGGTCAAGTTGAGGAATTGGTTTGTATATTCTCTTACACTTAGGCCCCTTTGTTCCAAACCATACCATCTTCGTTCTAACTTCTCTTTTTCAAGAGGTGAAACAAAGACTTCAGCCATAAGTGCCTTGAAAGCTTCCCAATTCTCAATAAGTACATTCTCTTTCTTGATATACCTCCACCAAGTGTGGGCAAATCCTTCTAAGTGCAAGAGGCAAAGTGTATCTTCATATCATAAGTTTTAGGAAATATGTCAAAATAGGACTCCATCTTAGAGGTCCATTCCTCTAATTCTGATGGTGAAGAAGACTGGCCATTGAATTTGGATAAAACAAATTTGTCCTTGAATTCTCTATCATGGAAGGGTTGCTGTCCCAAAACTGGCTGATCGGGATTTCTAAGTACAAAACCCCCAAATTGAGACTGAAATCTTCCAACAGGTGGCTGAAAATTACCATGTAATCTTCCTGTTGGTAAAGCACCCCTAGAATTCTGAGTATGCAGTCCAAAAGTTTGAGTATTGGCTCCATTCAAGCTGCCCAAATAGTCATCATGCCTTTGTGAAGCTTCCCCCACTTCATATTGACTATTTGGTATGCCTCTTCTTCCTATGATCCCATCTCCATAACCATTTTGGTTAGAAGGCTGAAGTGGGACTGAAGGGTCACTGTTTGAACAAGCCTTCTCATTTGCTTCTTTTGATCCCTTTTGTGACTGCATGAGTTGAGAAAATTGTGCCATAAGTTGAGCATTAGATTCTACCAATTTATCAATGGAAGCATTGGTTCGGTTAGTTGATTCCATCATCTTCTCAACAGTAGACTTCATTTGATCAAATGATAAAATCATATGCTCCATTGCTGACAAAATAGTCTCATGACGTTCCTTATGTCTTAGTTCATGGGCACACAAAGCATCATTGAGTATACTAATCTCTACTTGTTGAGGCTCTTCAGGGTTCTCTTGAAGTGTGCTTTCCATCATGGAATCCCTGATTTGCTGTGCATAGTCCTCCTGGACCTTATTTTTGCCTTTATGTCCTGCCATACTAGTGCAGTCCTGCAGTACCCCCTGTCAGTAAAATGGCTATAACTTTGGCTAGAAAACTCCGATTGCAAATTTTTTTTGTGCGAATCGAAGCTAACAATGCCCTCTTCGAGATGAGCTATAGCACGCTATAACAGGTTTAGGACAGAAAATTCTGTAATTGAATTTCAGAGTCTGAACTGTCCAGTCTTGCACCCTGTTTAGACCTGTAAGTGCCCTGTTTTGACCCTGTAATGCAAGAAAGTAACCTCAAATGGTTACCAAACCTTGTAAAGGGGTATATAGGACCTGTAGGTACCCTGTAGTACCTGCACCTGTGCTTCGGTATCAAAGGGTGTACCTGTATCCACCTGTAAATACCCTGTGGGTAACCTGAAAATGCCCTGTTTTACCCTGTTTTAATCCAGTAGGTACTTGAGTCGTTGGAAAGTCTTCAATCTTCAATTCTCCACTCGTTGTACCTGTGTGAGGGATAAAACGGCAGGACGGGCTCCCTACACGGGCTCCGAATCACCTAGAGGTGGGCAAAGTTCCCCCCGGGTCGGTTGGTTGCACCCCTTCGGGATCTTCGATAGTGAGGGAGGGTCACCTCTCTTTTGTCCCACTATCTCCCCCGGCATCCACCTTTTTCCTCGGTGGGAATATCAACATGGCAGAGGCTAGTGTGCTAAGCAATCAGCATGATATGCAATTGAAAAATATCCATTCAGCCTTTCATGAGATGCAATTGATTGATAAGAAAACTTGAGATGGGAGAAGGGTTTTACCTATGCAATTCAGTGACTCACTGATTGCTAGTACTTACCCTTTTACAATTTTCCAATTTAGGCAAAAGAGAATCAACCAATCAATTGGATTAGAGTAAACAAAGGAATCAATCAATGTATTCAGTCAATAGGATTCAAATGTTATGCTGAAATCTCAGATTGAGGCCTTTCATTCACTAATTGAAGCTAATATGCATTAGGCAAGCATTGCATTCTTGAATAGATGAATTCAAGCAAAGGTTGGCTGAGAATTTGATGAAAATGTTCAATTCTTTAATCTCTCAGTCAAATGGCTTAAGCTCAACAATTGGATTAATGAGAGAGATTAAAAATTGAAGAGAAATACCTTGACATGGCTGAAAATAACTTGCCAAATGCTTGATAGGGCTCCCGGTTGTCCAATGTTAGCAAAATAATCCATAAGGCTTGCTTATCTGATGGTTGAGACCAATCTTGAAGCTTCAAATGCTTGAAATTGAAGCACTAAACCCGTTTTCCCCAAATTTTTGCTCCATAGAAGCTCTTGATCTTCAATCTTTAGCCATCTCGTGCTTAATCCTTGCAATTTGTTGAAGAATCCTTGCTGAAATGATTCCACGGGCCAAAAGGATGAAGAATCTTCAAAAAATTGTCAAGAAATAGAAGCTTGGGCTGAGGCTTTCATGGCTGCCCATGGACTATTCATGTAGGGTTTAGGAAGAGCTGAAGAATCCTTGAATGGAGCTGAGAGTCTTAATCTTGCTGAGGATTATGATTGAAATGGACCAGGAACAATGCCAAGGCTGAGGGGAAGCAAGCTGAGCAGAAGGCAGGGCTGGAATCAGCCTGAAAATTGCGCCACAATTTTCGGGGCTGTTTCCTGCTCCATGGCTGATGCAAAACTGAGCAACCTTGTGCTCATTCTGAAGGTCTTGATCTGAGGGAACTATTCCATGTGGTACTTGACCAAGAAACTCAGGGATAAGAGAGATATGAGCTGATCTTCAGGGCTGAACTTCCATGAAACCTGTAGGAAACTCCAGGAAAGGGGAAAGAGAAACCCCTCTTTTCAAAGTAACCACAGTTTGTTCTCAAACTAAGCCCGGTTAACCATCCTTTACCCTAGTTACCTCCATTTTTGCATAAAATTTGATGACGTCCAGCCATTTAAGCCTTTACCCGCCATATCTGACCTTGAATATCTCCAGATGTAGTCATTGCTAACTGTAGTTGTCCTGCAGCATTCCACTAGTCACTGTCTTGTAACATTTTTGTCTGAAATTGGTTTTGAAATAGGAAAATAGGAGTGAAAATGGAAGAAAATAATGGATCAAAGACTGAAGCTCTGATACCACTTGTCAGAGAGAGAACTAGGGAGAGAGAAAGAGGAGAGAGAAAGACTGCAGAGGAGAGAGAAAGACTGCAGGAAGAGAGAGAAATAGAGTGACGAGGAGAGAGAAAGACTAGAATTGGAGAGAGATAGACAGGAAAGATGTAGAAGCCATGGAAGCTCGGAGCAAGAAGGGAGAGAAAGATTGTAAATGTATTGATTTGTCAAAAGATGTGAAAAATTACAACTTCTCTCCTTATATACCAGTGTCTATGTGACATGGCATATTATTAGCATTCTAACTATTCCCAACTTCTTACATTAAATGAAAACAACTAAAAATTTTGGTCAAAACCACTTTCCATCTCATCATGACCTTTAGGCACATTCAACTCTCAAGATTAGAAACGATAATCCTCTACTAATCCATTCTTTATGAGGTCCTTTTGGATTCCATATTTTCCCTAATGTACAACAAGAGTAATTGGAGGTATCCTCTTAAAATGTTTTAAGAAATGAATGTGAAAAGAATTATGAATGTACCAATGAGAAGGAATGCCCAATCTAAATGCATTCATATTAATTTTATGAATAATACAGAATGGTCCATAATATCTTAGAAGTAATTTATTTTTTAGATTTTTAAAAATGGATTAAAACCTCGTCTTTTCAATTGGTAACCACTCTAAATTATTTTCTTGAAATATAATTTGGCTTTATATTTCTTGTTTGCTTGGATTGCATATCTATATTATGATTGCTTAATCTTTTTAGTCACTTTTTCTAGAATTTTTCTATGATCACTAGGTAAAGCATCAACATTTGGAACATCCATAGCAATAGTGGTCATGGGAATAGATAAATTCTTTCCATATTGGATTTATCAATGGTATAGAATTTAAGTAGATCAAGTACAGTACTATTAATTGCTTTAATCTTGTCATTGCTTTCAAGGTGGAAAGTTGAGATAAAGTCTATCTTAGAACCTACATTTTTAAACAATGCTATAAAAAAATGATTGCAAAATCAACCCCATTAAGAGATAAAAAAGTATAACCTTAAGAAACTTGTGATGAGAAAATATACTATTAATGAAAAGTTTTTTAACACCTTTTGTAGAGTAGACAAAGTCTTTTTACAAGGAAGAAACTAAACTTGTTTATTGAATCTATCCATTATTGTTCGAACCATGTCATGGTGTGCAGATGTTGTGGAAATATCAATAATAAAATTTAGAGAGATTTGTTTCCATGGCCCATTAGGTACACATAAAGAGATAAGTAATCTAAAAGATTTTTCGGGATGACATTTAATGTATTGGTACACGATGTATTTATATATAAATTTTACTGTATCATGCTTCATTTGCAAGCTAATAAAAATATTATTTACATGCAACTATAGTAGATTGAATTCCTCTATATTCCATGTAAGTAGGTTCATGCATTTCAATAATTGCAATATTTCTAAAAGGTATAATAACATACAACTTTCTTTAATAATACAAAAATCCATTCATATAAGTCTAATTATAAAAAATAGTGGTGTTAATATTTTAAAATCTTTGCTAAATGATAAGAAATTAGAATTTAATAGACAAATAAGAATCATTGCATCAAAAATTTAAATCTCAATAGTGAAAATATGATTCAAATACATAATATTAATTTTAATAAATTGATGATGAGATATAATATTTTTTGGTAGTCTATGACTCAATGCATCAATGACCATACTAATATATAACTTGGTTGGTTTTGGATAATTGAATGTAAATTTTGAATGAATGAAGCCCATCCAATGTGATGGTGTAGAGATAAGAGATTGGTTCAATATATGTTTGGTGGATTATTGATCATTTTTAATTGGAACTTTAGTTCCCATGACATAATATTTTCTAAAATCTAAAGCATGTACTATAGTCACTAATTATTTATCATGTGTACTAAATTTTTATTTAGAAGGTTTAGTTTGTGACTTTCATAGGCGATAGTGTGATCATTTTGCAATAAGACTGCACTTATTGTTGAACCATTAGCATTAGTGTGATGATAAGAGAGAAATGCCAATTTTTTCTTGGTGATTGAAGGATAGATGCATGGGTTAAAATATATTTTGAAGTATCAAAAGATTTATATTGAGACTAGGGTCCCAACGAAAAACAATGCTTTTATACAACAACATTGTTAAAGGTAAAGCAATCAATGAAATATTTCTGATAAAGTTTTGGTAAAAATGTGCTTATCCAAGGAAATATAGAACTTCATGCATACTTTAGGGTTAAGCTAGTGTTTTCTAGTTTGAATTTTCTTGGGGTCTATAGTGATATCTTCAATAAAAACTCTCGAGGAGTCCACCTTATAGAACATGTAAGATACCAAGTGAGTTCAAAAGAAAGGGTATTATATTTAGTAAACTTTACAAGGTTATATTTATACAAATTATTTTTAATTATAATTTTTAAAAAAATCGTAAGTTTAGTAAAGTAAGAGGGGTCATTTTGAGGCCTTATAGTATGTAAAGAAAGGGTATTTCTTAATATCCTTTGAATGCACATTATATAGGTGATTTCTTATAAGTGGTCACTTAAATAAAAACTACACATTTCAAATATTCAATTTTATTTTTAAAGAATAAACTCTTGTCAAGATTTCCATATAAATTACGGTAAATCAAATAGAATATTAATATGTTTCTTACATTCCTCTTTTGACTTACTAATAGTAAGTATGCCATTAAAAAGAACAAATACGAGGCCTTGATAATCCAAAATTTTTATGTATTATCCACACAAATGTAGTTGGTGTATTAGTTAGATCGAAATGCATAACAATACTTTCTAATGTCCAAACTATGTCCTAAATATGATCTTAAATATATCAATTGAATCCATATAAATTTGATGATATCTTGATTTGAGATCTAGCTTACAGAAAATTTCAGCCTCCCTAATTTTATCAAGTAACCCATCCACTTTTAGATTAGGGTATAGATTTATAACAATTACTTTATTTAAAACTCTATAATAAATGCACATCCTATATATGTTATTTTCTTTTAAACTAATAGGATAGGTGCAACAATTAGAGAAGAGCTAGGATGAATTATACCCTTATTTAAAAATTCAAATACTTGTCTTTGTATTTCTTTTCGATGCAAAGGACTATGCCAATATGGAGCTTTATAAAATGGAGCTATCCTAAGGAAAAGTTCAAATTTGTGATCTAGATTTCCTTGAGATGGTGGCAATTTAGGTGAATATTCATATGTAAAACAATGCTTATATCAATCTAAGAACTTTTCTTGTATAGTGGTCAATGCACAAGATTCATGGGTTTCTACTTTAGTTAAAAAAATCATACATACCTTTTGTTGCTTTCTAAGTGCTCTTTTAGCTTATATATGACTAATAAATGAAAATAATTTAAACTTAGGATCATTAATCAAAGAAATAGTTTATCCTTGAAATTGAAAAGTGATATGTGAGTATGGTAGTCAATATAAGGATTAAATTGATATCAAAATGGCATACAAAGGATAATAATTGATGATTGGAGAGGTGTGATTAGGAAATCATGTTTCTCTTTATATGTATAGGCCATAGAAAATTTTAACCCATTGATTTCTTGTGTTTCATTATATGTAATGCCTTGAAATGCAAATTTAACCTTGTATAATGAAGGATTAGTCTTTAATTGTAGTCTCCTAACAAAATTTTTCGAAATAAAGTTATAAAAACCACAATCTTCATGCAAAATATTAACATTAGAATATTTCATAAAACCTCTAATCTTAAGTAAAGCATGTAAAGAAGTAGGTGTACCTAGTTTTTCTTTAGTTGATGTCTCTTGTTGCAATATATTTGTAGTCCAATCAGGAGCCTAATTAGGTATCTCTTCAATATTGTGTAGTTGGGCCTTATTCAGATTGTTGTTTATGAAAGTTTAACTCAACAATTTGATAAAAAATGTCCAAGCTTTTTGGATTGGTGACAAGTAGACTTAAACTTTTTATTTTAAACATTAAGGTTTGTAGCTTGAGGTTTTACCTTGTTGTTTACATATCTTTGTTCGTTACCGTTTTCTCATTGGAAATTAGAAGATCTTTTGGGTGGAAAAGAATTAGGATGATAAGAAACAAAATGGTTCTTTTGATTGCTATTGTTATTGAAACGTTAGAAGATGAGTGAGATTATTGACTGTGAAGAATTTGGGCAATGGATTGTAATTCTTTTTTAGCATCACTGGTTTAGGAAATAACATTTGAAGTGAAGTGAGGTTCATTCTTTAAAATTTTCTTGAAAATTATTATATGTCTTCAACCGATTGGTGCTATGGTGAGGAACATTCTACTACCGCCAAAGTGATGCTTTGCCCATCAAATAGTTTGTAGCACATTTGATTTTATCATTTTCGAAAAAAGCTTCCTCGTAGAAATAATAATCAAACTAGCTTAACTGATATAAAATTTTTATTTTTTCATCAAATTTGGAAAATTAAAAAGACTTATGACTGCTTTTTTGTCCTTTGTATGTTGCATTTTAAATATGCATTTCAAAATTTGAGCAATGGAGTTGTCCATTACTTTGTTTAAATTACATTGAAGAAGATTGGTTTATTGTTGCAAAGTAATTTTCAAAAGAGGTGATTTCATATTTACCTTATTCATATTCAAAGATCCCAGTATGGGAGAAAGTAACTAGTGCGCATGAGTATCTCTTTATTAGAAAACCGTATAGAATGATATTTTCTATGCATGAACATATTCTTGAATACTTTTAGAGGTGGAAGCATGTTTACATGATCTCTATGTGAAGAATAAGGGCTAAAAAATACGCCTTACCTTTCTTACATGGGAATAATTTTCTCAAAAAGTGGAAAGGAAGGAAGTATTATGTGTAAGGGAGCTTAAGGGATTTTTAAATGGGGATAAAAATAATGGGCCCTCCCCTTCCATTTAAGCACTTTAGTCACATGGAAAAAAAATCACTTAAGCTTAAGTTGTTTCTTAAATCTTATAGCCTTAAGATTTTTATCTTAAATGTTTTTGTGGACAACGTCGACTAGAAAAAAGGTGTATTCAACATTATCGATGAGGAATGTAAACATCAAAAGCTACAACTAGTAAGGGTGGTTTTGGATTCATGACACCAATAAGATTGAAACAATATAAGTTGATCTTTCCCTCTCCTAGTATAGAGAGAACCCACATTCTCTTTAAAATCACCATGCACGTGGCTCCTTTCCTGCTGTCATGGTTTGTGGGAGTTTAGGGGTGGAAAAGATAACCTTTAAACGAATCCTTTCGTAAGTCATTGATGAAAAATCCACCATAAATGTTATTGTTGAACCTTTAGGCATGAACTCTATATAAAGCTTTATCTAAGGTGTAAATCATTGATATTTGATATTGGGGATGAAGATATCTTCAAGGATTTATGCATCACTCCACTCAATATTGACGCATCTACCAATCACTATGCTCTGATACTAATGTTGTTGGCCTTCATCATACAATAGCCAAATATTGAAAGAAAATAAGAAGTAAACAAATTGCAAGAGATAAGAGAAAATGACAAATCTTGCATGACACAAGAATATTGGGTACAATATATCCCCCTATACATGGGTGAGCATCTCCCCCATGCATATACTTATAAATTACATTACCTTTTCTTTTCTTATATGACTTGCTTTTGTCAAAATAAATTTGGAATAATGTATTCTAATAGCTTTACATCCAAAATAATATTTTAGCCTCTCTGGGATTTTTATAATAAACGTATTCAAAAAATAAATCAATCATATGTGCATATACAAAGTCCTTGTACTTATAAGAATCAACAACAATATAATATTTTCACTCTATAAAGCATACAACTTCCAATAATATTTTCATGCTATGAAGCATATATTTTTCATACATTGAAATATACTATTATAAATATTTTTTCCATATAAATCCATTTAATAATATGCTCACAACAACACAAAGTACATTAGTATCCTTCCATCTATCTATCAAGGATAATGTGACCAATGTTACATTTGTGCACTCATGCAATAAGTCATGAATCATGGCAAATAGAAAATTTAATACACAATAATAAAATAAAAGGCATCTTATTTTTATAATAAAATTTGGTAAAATATCATAATTCTATAATACCATTTTCTCTCTTCTTGTAATTTGTGTATTTTCTCTCAATTTCTAAATTTCAATAATTCTTCTTGTATAGTGAAGAGCTACAATAGCGAACGAGGAACTTCAAGGGAAATTCCAAGGGAGAAAAACCAATAGAATAATCCTCTTGTCTCAAAAAGGCTAATTAAAGACAAGCAACTTTGAAACATCTAAAACAAGGTATTCCAAAGTAGGCCAAAGTGTAAGCAGCCTCTTAATCTAAGGAAAGGAGCCTTTAAAAAAGATAATTTTGATTTTAAAAATGCATCAGATTAATGAATTGAATATAATCACCTTAAACACCAAAGGGTTAATTGACCCTAAGAGAGCATTGATAATTAGGGATTGGATGGAAAACAATGGCATAACCTTTGATCTCATCTACCTATAAGGAGATAGAAGTCACATAGACCAACTTCATAAGATTCTAAAACTAACCTCTAAGGATTATCAATGGGTAATAGTAAAATACTCCATGAGAAGTGGTTGATCAACCATTGGGGTCCATGATCAAGCCAAGATTGCATAAGATTCTATTGATAAAGGTAACAACTAGGTAATTCCTTTATTTTAGTACAATAATTTTTTTTCCATAATTGCAACAATTTTTTTTGCTATAGTTTCATTTTAATGCCCCTAATATCTCCCTTGAGAGAAGTACAGTATAGACTGAAGGGAGATGAGCCCTGAAATGGAAGCATGGAGCAGAAGCAAGAGCTATGGTGGAAGGAGCAAGAGAGAGAGAGAGAGAGAGAGAGAGAGAGAGAGAGAGAGAGAGAGAGAGAGAGAGAGAGAGAGAGAGAGAGAGAGAGAGAGAGAGAGAGAGGGAGGGAGGGAGGGAGGGAGGGAGGGAGGGAGGGAGGGAGGGAGGGAGGGAGAGAGAGAGAGAGAGAGAGAGAGAGAGAGAGAGAGAGAGAGAGAGAGAGAGAGAGACTCACAATGTGGGAACTCCAACCAGTCAATGTGTGACCGACCTCTTCTTTATTCAAATATCATTGAAAGAATAAAGAATGAAGTGATAGTGATGGGTGCCTGCCACATGCAATGTACATGTGTGTGGGTACAATTAGTGTAACTAATATATGGGCAGCTAGGCACATGCATCTTTACCCCCAACAACCCCCCACTTAAAGGTAAATGTGCCCCTAGTGAGGAGGGAACAAGAAAAGAGTGACAAAGTGTCACTAAATTGATTGCTTATTACCCATTCTCTATTTAATAAATTCATGTCAATAAATTAATGACTCACTTTTCTTTAAGTGTTGATGATGATCTAGCATGGCCATGAGACCATTTAGAGACCAATATTCCTAGTGCATCACTTAATGGGGTGATCAGAGCACTATGACGGGGATATCTGCAGTACAAGTTATGAAGGGGGATAGAAGTGTCTGCCAAGTGTAAGAGTGTACACATGAACCAAGGAGTTACACATAAATGAAGATGGATTAAGTTCTAAGAAGAGGAAGTGCATTAGCATTGTGTATATGTATTTATGTGTGCATCCGGGGATGCCTGGGAACGTTGACTTGTGTATAATGAGCATTGCATTCATTTGGGGTCATCCTCTCCCTTACAAGTCAAGGTTTAAGGTCTATTCTTTCATTAAGAAAGACAAGAGAGGTAATTCTCTCACTAAGAAAGACAAGAGACGCGATCCTCTAGGAGTGAGGAGAGAAGTGATTTTCTCTTTCTAGGTCTAAAAAGACACAAGCTTTTGTGTGGTCAATCTTAAGGTCTAGGCCCAAGGCAATTTAATAAACTCTCCTTAAGGTGGTTGCATGGACCACAAGTTAAGAGTATAGTTTAAGAAACTGTTCTTTTAAAAAAAGACATGGCGAATCCATTTTTAAAATATCTCATGATAGAAAGATGATCTCTAAAGATGGGCAATGTAGGTTATTGGAAACAATGAGATCTACAACTTTCGTGTTGGACGTTTTTTCATCTGAACAATGCATAGAGAGATATCTGGAAATTAGTGCTCCAGAGTAGGTCCTGGAACAACCACATCTTTCATGAAGATCAACTCAAGTCTCTCTCTAAGAAGAGAAGCTCTTGAAAGCCTATAAAAGAGGAGGCTCTCCTTGGGTGTGAGAGAGGTAAAGGAAGCATCACTTTGCATGCATCCAAGAGGAGAAGAGAAGGTGCAAGTGCTATGGAAGCTTTGTTGAAATCAACTGTTGCGGAAGCTTTACTGAAATCAAGCTCCAAGAGAAGAGAAGAGAAGGTGCAAGTGCTACAGAAGCTCTGCTGAAATCAAGTGCTGCAGAAGCTTTGTTGAAATCAAGTTCGAAGAGGAGAAGAGAAGGTGCAAGTACTGCGGAAGCTCTGCTGAAATCAAGTATCAAGAGGAGAGCCCTACACATATTGTGTAGGAGAGAAGAAGACTCAAGAAGGATCAAAAGATGCCAACTTCTAAGTTGTGCAAGTGTTAGCCGGTTCTATACTCGGGGAAGTTACTATATGTATATTCACTACATCATGTGAGTTCATGGCCTATTTATAAATATCCTTATCTGTAAATTTTTCTTGAATGAAACATAACCCTTTTCTATTTAATATGTAAATAACACCTTTATATTATACCCTTCTAAATGTAAAAATATATACAATTTTAATTTTAAAAATACATTTTATTGAATCCACGTGATGCACACATATATTCATGAGTAACTTACCTGAGGTTGTATACCGTGCAAGGAACCGTGATCTTGTTTCCAAGATCTACAAGTAAGAAGTGGCTTATGTGTAATGGAGGAGCTTGTTCCTTGTCAATAATATAACTCCACAAGGGGGGGGGGGGATTGACACATCTTCCAGTCCCTAGTATATTGCCAATTTCTCTACCTCTCTCTCTCTCTCTATGTACATCTTTATTTTCTCTCATCTATTCTCCCTTTGTGCCAACATAATATTTGCCATATATATTTTAAGTATATAAGAAAGTGGAGCATGTATCTCAGATCTTATGACAGTGGTATCAGAGCAGGTCTCTTTGCTTTTCTCAGAGTAAAGGCGATCCTTGCAAGAAGAAGGTAAAGATGGCAACTGATGAAGTGCCTACAAGTGGTGCACAGATCGGATACTGTATGCTCGCGTAGTGAGCGCCGGAAGGTCCCCAGGAACAAAAGAACTCTACTTTTTGCACAAAACTCAAGGTAGAAAGCATGCACGACATGAACAAGAGACCAATTGGGTGCAATCTCTCCCCATGCCTTATGTGAGCGCTCCACAAAGCATGTATTTTATGTATTAATCATCTTCAAGCTCAAATAATAGCCCAAATTACAAAATAGCACGCTTTTGGCTTTTGAGTTTGCTTTAGTGCCAAATAGAAATAAAGCTAATGGGCGGGTGTCCAAAGAGTCAGGCATACCCAATACAATGTCCAAATACAAATATCATAATCGTGCGCCCATGCGCATATAAAATAATAAATAAATATCCAATGCCTTAATAAATAGGCGCGACAAAATATAGGCGCCATGCCTAAGGTATGCACCCTTCAAAATATAAGTGATAACTCGAATACACGCTATCCTCTAATGCTTTCCTCCACCACTGCTGCTATCTCTACACATCAACTGAAGCATTCACAATCATTAGTAAAATAATACAATTAAATCGACAAAAGTGAATACCTAGCAGTCTTCAGCTACATAAATAAATCAATTGGTTAGAAATCAATCCTAACCTTAATTTATCACGAGTGCGCACTCTAAACTCATAAATGTTTATTAATTTAATATGTATTTTGCGAAATCACTTGCTATGGAATCACCCATGTACACACTAAATTAATGAAACGCTTGAAAAGGATAAGCGTCCCCATCAACTTCTCGCACAAAGAATCCACTTTATATATGAGCCCTGGTCAACAAAGTTTATGGAATCCACCGTAAAACCTCACGGAATCCACCGTGGCACGGAATCCATCGTGAAATATGCCTCCCGGCATCATACTCCCGGGGTGGGATAGCAATTGTCCTCAATTGCTATTAGCTCAATGTGGAGCTAACAGAGTGGAGAAAGCATTTAAGTCTCTAGCGTGCATCCATGGGGCCTCTTCAACAGGATGGTTTTTAAACTTGACCAAATATCTAGAATATCTACGGCCAGTTCTAGTGGTCATAAAGTCAGTATCTATGATAGCTTCAGGCTCAAGGATTTCAGTCTCTTCATCTAACAAAGGTGGGTTTTCATAAACAGGGTGTACAGGTAATTGGCCTCTAAAGGGTCGTAATAAACTAATGTGAAAGGTGTTGTGAATTTTCCAGTGTGGTGGTAGTTCTAACTTAAATGCATTGTCATTGATTTTGTGAATGATCTTGAATGGTCCATAGAATCTAGGTGCTAATTTCACAACTGGGTGTTTATCTACACTTTGTAATCTACGTTTTTTTATTCTTAACCAAACATAGTCATCAACTTTGAAATTCATGGCCCGTCTTTTCTTATTGGCTTGTTTTGTATATGATTGCTAGGCTTTGACAATCATGTCTTTAACCTCATCAAAAATAGTGGCGTGCATGTTAGCAATATCATCAGCACTGTGAATTCTATTTGATAAAGATGCAATAGGTATAGGCAATCTATAACCATAAATCACTTCAAATGGTGCTTTCTTTGTAGCTGTGTGTGGTGTATTGTTATATGCAAACTGTAATAAATGTAAATGTGTATCCCATGTCTGTGGTTTAGAAATAGTGTAAGCACATAAAAGATCTAAAATAGTACTGTTAGTGGCTTCTGTTTGACCA
The DNA here is from genome assembly GCF_053477565.2 of Lygodium microphyllum. Classification (NCBI taxonomy): domain Eukaryota; kingdom Viridiplantae; phylum Streptophyta; class Polypodiopsida; order Schizaeales; family Lygodiaceae; genus Lygodium; species Lygodium microphyllum. Next base: position 72,901,541 of record NC_141151.1, on the reverse strand, counting down.
TTAGTTTCAGGATGAAATGCAGATGAAAAATCAATCTTTGTTCCTAGGTTAGCAAACAAAGTAATCCAAAAGTTGTTACAAAATCGAGAATCACGGTCAGAAATAATAACTTTTGGTAATCCATGATTAGTGAAAATAGTTTTAAAAAACAATGGTGCTGCCTGAGATGTTGTTAAAGTTTTCTTGCATGGAATGAAATATGCTTGTTTACTAAACCTGTCTACAACAGTCCAAATCATATCATGGTTAGCTTTAGTATTAGGTAAACCAGTAATAAAGTCCATAGAAATCTGTTCCCATGGTTTTGATGGAATAGATAAAGGCATAAGTAAACCATACTATTTACCATGATGTCTCTTGACTCTTTGACAAACTAAAAATTCAGAAACAAAGTTAGATACATCAGTGTCCATATGTGGCCAATAAAAATCTTCAGTCAATGTACGCAAAGTAGATGTAATACCTCTATGACCTTGATATGGAGACAATGAATCTCATTCAAAACAAAATATCTAAATGGAACTGTAACACATAATCTCTTTTCATAAAACATGAATCTATCATTGTAAGACAGTGAATCAATAGGAATCCAGTTATTTCCAACTAATTTATTCCAATCAGATTGAAAAGTAATGTCCTGATGATAAGTATCTTTCATAGGAGTTAGAGAATCGAATGATATGACAGAGATATTATGAATGGTCGGTCTTCTACTTAAAGCATCAGTTACTACATTTTCTTTACCTGGTTGATATTGGATAAGGGGATGAAAACTCTGAATAAAAGCTGCCCATTTGATATGTCGGTTAGATATTTGGGGTTGACTAAGGAGATGTCTAATGCTTTGTTGGTCAGTCTTAATCATAAACTCAGAACCCATTAAGTAATGTTTCCATTGTCTTAAAGCTTGTACAACATCTAATAATTCTTTATCATAAGTGGAATATTTAAGTTCAGATGGTTTCAGTTTACAGCTAGAATAGGCTATAGGATGATTATCTTGCATAAGTACAGCTCCTATTCCAGATCCGCTAGCATCAATAACTACTAGAAAGAATGCTCTATTGAAATCAGGTAGTTATAATACAGAAGCATGGGTTAATGCATGTTTCAATAAATCAAAAGATTTCTGTTGATTATCAGACCAATGATAAACAATACCTTCCTTTAAAAGTTTAGTCAAAGGCAAAGCAAGTAATGAAAAATTTTGCACAAACTTCCTGTAAAAACTAGCAAGACCTAGAAAAGAACGTAACTCATGCACATTTTTGGGTATATGCTAGTTTAATATTGCTTCTATCTTCTTAGGGTCAACCTTAATACCTTTTGATGACACAATATGACCTAGATACTCAATTTCTGTTTGAAAGAACTCACTCTTTTCCGGATTAGCATACAATTGATTATCTTTCAACAACTTGAAAACCAAAGACAGATGTTCATAATGTTCTTTCTCATTTTTACTGAATACCAAGATATCATCAAAGAATACTATAACACAATGCCGATATTTCAAAAATATGCGATTCATCATTCTACTAAATGTAGCAGGTGCATTAGTTAATCCAAAAGGCATCACTAAAAATTCATAATGACCAAATTGTGTTCTAAATGCAGTTTTAAATAGATCAGATTTATCTAATCTCACTTGATGATAACCAGATTTAAGATCTATTTTATTAAATATGGCAGAACCTTGTAGTTTATCCATAAGATCATCTACCCTAGGAATTGGGTATCTATTCTTTACAGTAATCTTATTTAGGGCACGATAATCAATGCACATGCGATAGGTATTATTCTTCTTCTTTACCAACAAAACAGGTACACCAAATGGAGAACTACTAGGTCTAATTAGTCCTCTGTTTAATAATTCCTCAACTTGATTTTGAATTTCTTTATGTTCAATCTGGTTATACTTATATGGTGCTTTACAGAGTGGTTGTGTACTAAGAATTAAATATATTTTGTGGTCTTCAGGACGTGAAGAAGGTAGTCCAGGTGGTAAATCTTCAGCAAAACAATCTTTAAATTGTGCAAGGAAGTCTTTATGCCTAGGGTGCATATGTTTTTCCTTAGCTTGAAGTTCATTCACCAAAATTAGATAAGATTTACTACTTTTGCATAATGCACGTTTAGCTTGAGTATGAGTAAGCAATGGAAAATTATTAGATGCGTGCATACCATACAATGTAATGTGTTTTCCTTGAAAATGAATTTTAATTGAATGCGTGGAATAATCTATGTCAGGATTATGCTGATGACGTCAAGGCATACCTAAGATAATATCACTGGACTGTAATGGTACAACTAGAAAATTCCTTCTTTTAGTGTATTCACCAATTTGAATTTCTAAATCATGTACCTCTTGTGTTCCATTATACCTTGTGCCTAAGAATGCCGCTTTAATGCGATAATGCGTAGAAACAGTTTGTAATTTGAATTCTTTCACTAACTTTGCAGAAATAAAATCATGTGTACTGCCATCATCATGCAAAATAATATTTTCTTTTCCATGCACTAAACATTTCATTGTCAACAAAGAATGTGGAGTTGGCATACCTGGTAAAGTATCCGAAGGGGTAGCAATGTCATCCTCATCTTCCGTAAAGTCAGGTATTTCCTCATGTTCTTCATCTTCCATTGCTCCAAGATAGTTGATATGGACAGGTGGCTTCTTCGATTGGCAATTGGCTACTAGATGTCCAGGTTGATGGCATTTGTACACACTATAGGTTTGGCTTTAGATACATTGTTTGCAATGGCAAGAAGTTAGGAATATTAGGATTTGGATGTGAGGATGGCTTAGGGTTTTGATTGGTATTTGATGGCAAAGAAGGTGGTTTTGTCCAAGACTTACAGAAAGATGATGAAGGAAATCGACTTTGATTGAATCTTCTAAAATTTGAATTGAATTGCTTAGAACCATAGTTACCATTTGCTTGAAATTGTTGTGGACGCTTGTCTCTTCCTCGAAGCTTGTCTTCAGTGTTATGAGCTAAAGAAATTGCATCTTCAAGAGTTGCAGGCTTGAACATATTGACTTGAGCGTAGTAATGCCCAAGTAATCCAAACATAAACTTGCTCTTGTGAGTCGCTTCAGGTACGTCTTCAAGCATGCGTAGTTGGAGTAAGGCATTCCAAAAGCGTTTGGTGTACTTGAAAATAGGCTCACGATCTCTTTGCTGAAGAAGGTCCCATTGCTTTATGGCTTTTTCATGGAATTGTGGAGGAAGGAAATTCTGCATAAACTTTTTTTTGAAACTCTCCCAGGTAGTGGGATAATTTTATGCTCTTATGAACCACGGTCCACCAAAGAGATGCTCGATCCACTGAATGATTAGTGACACACTTAATTTTGTCTTTTTTAGCGTATGTCTCTTCATGAAAGTAATCATCAAATTGACTGATGAATGCAATAACAATCTTTCCATCTCGAGTTCCATTGAAAGTATGGAATTTGAAATTTCTTTTACTTATCTTTGTTTCCTTGCGGATGGATTGAGCTTTGAGAGTCACATCTATGGTACCTTGGATAAGATCTTCGGGTTGTGGTCCATCTTTGTCGGTAGTCGATCATTGTAAATTGGCCAATTGAACTTGCAAGGCTTGTCGGGCTCTTCGTTCTTCATCCAGCTGCATCATAATTAAATCCAATTTTTGTTCCATCGTAGGTTCAGGAAGATCGCCTTTAGCCATTAAATCATCCATATTTTATTCCGTCATCCTGTAAAAATTAAAAAGACCTCACACTCTCAAAATCCAATTAGCGGGATGAGCGTAGCTCAAAGTCGGGTGTACAAGGCTTATAGATTTTTGTTTGGCTTTCACGGTCTTCGACTTTTGCGGTTGCGGGATTTGAAGTCTTCGTAAAATCTGCGTATGACCTTCTACGTGTGCTGAAACTGGTTCAGCAAGTTTGCGTATGTGAATAGAGTCTTCCAGGGAACAAGTTTGCAGTTCAATGCTTCTGCGCAGGAACAATCCTTATGGGAGTTTTTGGAATAAGTCAGTTTTGACCTCTGCTGACTTGCAGGACTTGCAGAGTTACAGAACTTAAAGAACTTGACAAACTTTGGAGATTCTTGACTTGTGACTTAGTGGATTAAGCTTGTAGCTTAATCTGAAGATAAACGATGAATTTTAGGGGGGGAGCCATTTTCAGCTGCGAAATTTACGGGATGCTGTCGCCTGTCCTCGCCGAAATTTATGCTTGAAGCTCCTAAGCTTCTTATCAAGCTTTTGCTAAGCTTTATTTTAAAGCTTAATGACTTTTTAAGTTAGGGAGATAAGCTTACTGTCACGGTATAAAAACGTCTTGATAGAAGAGATGTAGGAGTGGTCCTCCGCTTCCTCAGGCCGGGGTCCTTCACGATCAGAGGCTGTAGACAGATGTTCTTGACCATTAGGAATCCACCCGTATCGACCGTTCGTGATGAAATTGACTGTAGAGCTCGATCGTTCCAGGAGCTCCGCCTTCATGCAAGATGGGTAGCGATTGAAAGCTCTCGATCTCAGTTTCGCTCTGATACCACTGGTGCACAGATTGGATGCTGTATGCTCGTGTAGTGAGTGCCGGAAGGTCCCCAAGAACAAAAGAACTCTACTTTTTGCACAAAACTCAAGGTAGAAAGCATGCATGACATGAATAAGAGACCAATTGGGTGCAATCTTCCCCCATGCCTTGTGTGAGCGCTCCACAAAGCATGTATTTTATGTATTAATCATCTTCAAGCTCAAATAATAGCCCAAATTACAAAGTAGCACACTTTTGGCTTTTGAGTTTGCTTTAGTGCCAAATAGAAATAAAGCTAATGGGTGGGCGCCCAAAGAGTCAGGCATACCCAATACAATGTCCAAATACAAATATCATAATCGTGCGTCCATGCGCATACAAAATAATAAATAAATATCCAACTCCTTAATAAATAGGCGCGACAAAATATAGGCGCCATGCCTAAGGTATGCACCCTTCAAAATATAAGTGATAACTCGAATACGCGCTATCCTCTAATGCTTTCCTCCGCCACTGCTGCTATCTCTACACATCAACTGAAGCATTCACAATCGTTAGTAAAATAATACAATTAAATCAACAAAAGTGAATACCTAGCAGTCTTCAGCTACATAAATAAATCAACTAGTTAGAAATCAATCCTAACCTTAATTTATCACGAGTGCGCACTCTAAACTCATAAACGTTTATTAATTTAATATGTATTTTGCGGAATCACCTGCTATGGAATCACCCATGTACACACTAAATTAATGAAACGCCCGAAAAGGATAAGCGTCCCCATCAACTTCTCGCACAAAGAATCCACTTTGTGTATGAGCCCCGGTCAATAAAGTTACGGAATCCACTGTAAAACCTCACGGAATCCATCGTGGCATGGAATCCACCATGAAATATGCTCCCGGCATCAACAAGTGAGCAATTAAAGGCCCAATTGACAGAGTATTGTAGCTTGTTGGAAATTCCCAAAGTACGTCAATTGATTGACAGCTTAAGAACAAGGGAAGAAGCTCCTTATGAAGGACCGAATCCCCCAAAAGATGGTGATATTGGAAGCCCGGGGGGTTCACTATTGATGCTGTATGGTATCATGTTAGTGTAAGGGAGGGGGGTTTTGGGAAGGGGACACTTAAGCGTATAAATTAGAGGTAGACCCCTCTTAATTTCCTATATTGAACTTAAATTTAAGGAGGGGATAGAGGGAAAAAAGAAGGGGGGGATGCATTTGATCACCTCTCTGCATAGATTGGTTTCTCCATGGCATACAAGAGAGCTTGACAAGTAAGGTTAAAACTCTAAACCCTCACATAGTAGGATTATTGAATTAATCATAGTGTAGGAGGGGGGAGTTGGCACTCTCCCATGGTTTTGGTAGAGAGATTCAACTCCGCTTCTTCCAAAGAGAGCTTAGTGTAGTCACTTTAAGTATAAAGGGGTTCGATTCCCCTACTCTTTCTCCTTTCATGTGGTAAGGGGGCACAGACACTCAAAAACATTATGACACATACTTTGATGGTATCCAAGTGCCACTACATAAATCACTTTGTGATATGACCATTTTGATACTTTTAATTACTTAGGGTAATTCCAACTTTTAAATAGAAAGTTAGTATATATTCTATGAAGACTTACATTTAAGAAAGGGGATACATAAAAAGTCATACATGTATATATCTTATAAGCTTAAATAGGGGGATATATCAGTCATACAAGCTTCATAAATAGGGGTTTTTTTAAAAGTCCTTGCATGCAGGTGACATGTCTTCTTTACTATGAGTGAAACCCTCCCTTTAATTGATCAAGCCAGATATGATTTTTTTAAACAATATGAAGATTGTTTTAGTGATTCACTCCTTGGAGAGTTACCTCCTAAGTGCTTAGAAGATCACACAATTGATCTTATCCCAAGAAATTCACCACCTAACCAACCATCTTACCGAGTAAGTGCAAGCCAGCAAGAGGAGATTCTAAAACAAGTAAACAAACTGTTGGAAAAAGGGTTAGTTCACAACCTAGCTCTTCTCCATACTTCTCTCTAGTCTTACTTGTTCAAAAGAAAGATGGTTCTTTTCATATGTGCATAGACTACAGATCTTTGAACAAGATCACAATCAATAATTGTTTTCCTATCCCAAGGATAGATGATATCTTGGATAAGTTGCAAGGGGCTAGTATCTTTAGTTGCATTGATCTCAAGAGTGGCTATCACCAGATATGGATAGCACCTGAAGATGTTTATAAGACATCTTTTCGTACAACATTTGGACTATATGAGTTTCTAGTTATGCCATTTGATGTGACTAATGCACCTGCCACATTCAATCAAATGATGGAGAGAATTTTCAGACCTCACTCAAAGTTCACATGTGTCTTGTTTGATGACACTCTAATATTTTCATGGTCTGAAGAAGAGCATAGAAAACATCTATCTACTATTTTTCAAGAGCTTCGCAAGCATAGACTACAAGTCAATGCTAAGAAGAGTGAATTCTTCCTTTTGAAAATTCATTACTTGGGCCATATTGTTTCTCACAATTTGGTGAGAATGGATCTTGAGAAGATTTGAGCCATTATTGAATGGCCTACACCTACTTCTGTACATGAAGTTAGAAGTTTTTTGGGCCTATGTTCATACTACAAGAGGCTCATACGAGATTTTGCATATGTTGCATCTCCTCTACATGACCTTACTAAGAAGCAAATTCCTTTTTGTTGGGGATCAAGGCAACTACAAGCCTTTGAAAAAATTAAGTTTATTGTGACTCAAGAACTAGTTCTCATAGTTCCAGATCTTCAAAAACCTTTTGAAGTTCATTGCGATGCTTCTGGGGATTGCATTAGAACCGTGCTTAACCAAGAGCATCATGCAGTAGCATTTGAGAGCCGACACCTCACGGATCATGAGCTATATACTCAAGTATATGAGAAAGAGCTTATGGCAGTGGTACATGCTCTTCAAGTATGGAAACACTACTTACTTGGTGCAGATTTTGTTATTAAAACAAATCACCAAAGTCTAAGATACTTCCTCACTTAGAAGAAGCTCTTAGAGAAACAGATGCGCTGGGAAAATTTCTTATCTATGTTTCATTTTCAAATCCTTCATACATCTCAGAACTAAGAATGTGGTAGCAGATGCTCTATCATGGCAACCTTGAGTGAATGCAATCACAACTGTTTACCATAACGAGTTCATGGATTTACCCAAAATGTATACAATTGATTCTGACTTCTCAACCATATGGGATCGGCTTAACTCAAATAAGTCAATTACACCTTACTCAATTCGAGATGGTTATTTGTATCATCATCAACAAGCAATTTGTATAGCATTACCATTGCGACCCAAGGTAATGGATGAAGCACATGCATCTCCATATGTTGGACATAGGGGTATTCTACCCACTACTCAAGCATTGGAAAAGTATTTCTTTTGGCCCACTCTTAGAGCTGACATTGAAAGATATGTCTACGAGTGCAAGATATGCCAAAAAGTGAAGTGTGACAGGCATAAACCACCCAGTCTACTAAATCCATTACCATTTCCCAATGAGCCTTGGAAAAGTATAGCCATGGACTTTATCATGGAGCTTCCTCACACACAAGTAGGCAACAATGCAATCTAGACTATAATTGATAGATTCAGTAAGCAAGCTCACTTTATACCTATGCGAAAGACAATAAAAGGCGATCATATGGCTAAGCTATTCATTGCTCATATTTTCAAACATCATGGCATGCCTAAGTCCATTATAAGTGATCAAGATCCCTGCATGACCAGTCTCTTTTGGCAAGCTCTCTTCGAGAACCTTGGGACAAAGTTAAAGTTTTCATCATCCTCTTATCATCCTTAAATGGATGGCCAGAGTGAAAGTGCTAATTCTACTGTTTTGGACCTTTTGAAATCCTATGTCTTTGATAATCAAAGAGAATGGGAAAAGTATTTTCCTTTAGTAGAGTTTGCATACAATAATATGATGCACTCTAGTATTGGTAAGGCATCCTTTGAGATAATCTATGGTAAGCCTCATTTACCACCCATCCTTCTTACGAAGGATAAGATCTTTTTAGTAGATGAGTTTGTTAGAGACATTGATACAACTTTCACTTAAGTAAAAGATGCTATCCAAAGAACACAAGAGAAGCAAAAACACAAAGCTAATAAGCATCGTCGTAAGTTAGATCTCAATTTGGGACAACATGTTTTTCTTAAGTTTGAGAAGGCTCGCTTAAAGAAATAGAAAGGTCAAAAGGGTAAAGTGGTTAAGCTTTCTAATCGCTATTATGGCCCTTTCAAGATCACAGATAAGATAAACGATGTGACTTTTTGTTTGGATCTACCAAGTCATTGGAACATTCATAATGCTTTCCATATAAGTTTGCTACGTCCCTATATTGGAGAACCTCCAATGGAACCAATCAATGAAGATTTACCCGACATAGAAGAAAAAGAAGAGTTCCTTGTGCTTGAAAGAATTTTACACCATTAGGACAATACTCTAAGGTCATGTAAGGTATTACAAAAGTATCTGGTTAAGTTTAAGAATTATCCCCCATTGGACGCTTAGTTTATGATTGAGAGAGGACTACAAGACTTTCCAGATCTTCTTAAGGACTATGTATCCCCCTATAGTTGAGGTCAACTATTTAAAAGCTAGAGGGATGTCACTAAATTGATTGCTTATTACACATTCGCTATTTAATAAATTCATGTCAATAAATTAATGAGTCACTTTTCTTTAAGTGTTGATGATGATCTAGCATGGCCATGAGACCATTTAGAGACCAATATTCCTAGTGCATCACTTAATGGGGTGATCAGAGCACTATGACGGGAATATCTGGTACATGCAGTACAAGTTATGAAGGGGGATAGAAGTGTCTGCCAAGTGTAAGAGTGTACACATGAACCAAGGAGTTACACATAAATGAAGATGGATTAAGCTCTAAGAAGAGGAAGTGCATTAGCATTGTGTATATGTATTTATGTGTGCATCCGGGGATGCCTGGGAACGTTGACTTGTGTGTAATGAGCATTGCATTCATTTGGGGTCGTCCTCTCCCTTACAAGTCAAGGTTTAAGGTCTATTCTTTCATTAAGAAAGACAAGAGAGGTAATTCTCTCACTAAGAAAGACAAGAGACACGATCCTCTAGGAGTGAGGAGAGAAGTGATTTTCTCTTTCTAGGTCTAAAAAGACACAAGCTTTTGTGTGGTCAATCTTAAGGTTGAGGCCCAAGGCAATTTAATAAACTCTCCTTAAGGTGGTTGCATGGACCACAAGTTAAGAGTATAGTTTAAGAAAATGTTCTTTTTAAAAGACATGGCGAGTCCATTTTTAAAATATCTCACGATAGAAAGATGATCTCTAAAGATGGGCAATGTAGGTTATCGGAAACAATGAGATCTACAACTTTCGTGTTGGACGTTTTTTCATCTGAACAATGCATAGAGAGATATCTGGAAATTAGTGCTCCAGAGTAGGTCCTGGAACAACCACATCTTTGATGAAGATCAACTCAAGTCTCTCTCTAAGAAGAGAAGCTCTTGAAAGCCTATAAAAGAGGAGGCTCTCCTTGGGTGTGAGAGAGGTAAAGGAAGCATCACTTTGCATGCATCCAAGAGAAGAAGAGAAGATGCAAGTGCTGCGAAAGCTTTACTAAAATCAAGTTCCAAGAGGAGAAGAGAAGGTGTAAGTGCTGCGGAAGCTCTGCTGAAATCAAGTGCCAAGAGAGAGCCCTACACATATTGTGTAGGAGAGAAGGAGACTCAAGAAGGATCAAAAGGTGCCAACTTCCAAGTTGTGCAAGTGTTAGTCGGTTGTATACCGTGCAAGGAACCGTGATCTTGTTTCCAAGATCTACAAGTAAGAACTGGCTTATGTGTAACGGAGGAACTTGCTCCTTGTTAATAATATAACTCCACAAGGGGAGGGGGGGACTGGCCCATCTTCCAATCCCTAGTGTGTTGCCAATTTCTCTACCTCTCTCTCTCTCTCTACATCTTTATTTTCTCTCATCTATTCTCCCTCTGTGCCATCATAATAATTGCCATATATATTTTAAGTATATAAGAAAGTCGAGCATGTGTCTCAGATTTTATAACACAAAGTACAAATGTACATAAGTACAACATGATGAGGAAAGATGTCATCTCATCCAACAGCCATAAACTTCCTAAGGAAGGCAAAGTGCTCCGTTGAGAGACTTTTAGTGAGCAGATCTATAAGATTTTGGTCAGTTGAGATCTTGATAAGCTCAATGGACTTGTCCTCAATGACCTCTCGGAGAAAGTGGTAACACACCTCAATGTGCTTCATCTTTGCATGGAAGACCAGATAACGTTCGAATTGGTCAGGTAAGGAATAGCGGAAAAGGCTAAACCCTTTATTATTACCATATCTTTTTCTTATTAGTTATAATAAGAATTTTTGAAAACACTTCAAAATATTTTATGGGGGGGTTGGCCAACTGAATATCACTGATAGAATCCAAATGCAATGTAGGGACCACATTAGTAATACCAAGGTCTACCACACCCACCACATGGCCTAACCAGAGAGCCTTCTTGCAAGCCTCAGTGTATGTCTGCAACATACTCTACCTCTGTAGTAGATAGGGCTATTTATTTTTGCACCCTGGACATCCAAGAAACATCATCTCTAGGAAAGGTGAAGACATAGCCAAAGGTGGACTTCCTAGTATCTACATATCCTGCATAATTAGAGTTAGTGTATCCCACAACTTTTGTATCCTAGCCACCATAACAGATGCACATGGCTACTATGCTCCTTAGGTACCTCATGATACCTTTGACGATATCCCAATGCTGTCTGCTAGGTGTAGTCATATAGCATATCACAATTCCCACTACAAATGCTAGTTAGGATGAGTGGCTATCATGGCATACATCAAACTATTCACTGCGAATGTATAAGGGATCTTGGCCATCTCGTCCTTTTGCTCATCAAACTATGGATAATTGGCATGGTTGACTAACCTTCACATGAGATGGTAAAGGATAGCCAATAGGCTTAACATCTTGCAGATGAAATCACTCAAGGATCGCATTATGGATGTACTCCTTCTGTGATAAGTAGAGGAGCCCCTTAGAGGGGTCATGTGTAATTCACATCCCGAGAATATGTGAGACCTATCCCATGTCCTTCATCTCAAAGCTCTTCTTGAGCTAACATTTCAAGGCATCCAACTCATCATGAGCACTCCTAGCAAGCAACATATCATCCACATAGAGGATCAAAATCATAAGACTGCCATCACAAGTCTTCTTTATGTATAAACACAGATCCTCAATCTGCACACTAGGTGTTCCTTGCCATGTTTTGCAAAGCCCTTATGTTGGTCCATATAGATCTCATTATGCAAGTCCCCATGAAGAAAAGCTATCTTGACATCCATCTAATAAAGATCCAACCAAGTCAAGTCGAGTAACCAGAGCCAGTACCAAGCGTAGGGTAGTCAACTTCACAACAACAAGAGAAAAGGCTTCATCAAAGTCCACACTATGTTCCTACTTGAAGTCCTTAGCAACCAATTTGGCCTTGTATCTTGCAACTTGGGACATCCAAGAGTACTTTTCACTTTGTACACCTACTTGAATGGCAAAGTATGCTTGCCACTAGGCAAAGAAACCAAATCCCTCATACAATTTTTCTACAGTGAGTCATAGTCTAACTGCATGGCCCTCTCCCAAGAGTGACTATCACCTCTATGCAGCATGGCCTCGTCATTAGTAAGAGACTCACTAGCATATGCCACAATAACATAATCCATAGAGGACTCAAACCACACAGCATATTGTCTATCTCTAGTAGGCCACCTCAAAGTTGGATATAAGGCATGTACATCTTGTGGAGCATCATGGACTTGGGCCAGTGGGGCATGAGTTGTTGTTGCAAGCTATCTAGCCAGTTGCATACTAGTAGGAGGTTCCTCTTGAAAGATCACCCTACATACCTCAATGATATGCTCAGGTAGGCTGCTTATGCATTTTCTCCTCATGAAAAACAACATCATGGTTGTGGATAACCTTCTGAGCATGTGGATCCCACATGTAATAGCTCATCTCACTTGCATCCCCATAACCAAGAAAGATGCATTTCCTAGACTTAGGATCCAGCTTATTGCGCTTGTCCTTGGGTACATGGTAGAAAGCCTCACAACAACGAAAGATACACAAATGAGCATATGAGGGAGGTTTTCTAGAATATACCTCCTTTTTGCAACTTGATAGTCAAGATTAGTATACAAGGACCGATTTATCAAGTGTATGACAGCAGCAACCGCCTCAGTCCAAAAATACTATGTTAAGCCTACTTGTCTAAGCATACTGTGTGAACTCGCTCTTGAATTGTCATATTCATGCGCTCAGCCATACCATTCTGGAGTGTGGTGTACGGGATGATCAATTAATGCTTAATACTCCTCTCATCACAAAACTTCTCAAAGGCTTTAGAAACATACTCACCCCCATTATCTAATCTTAGGTATTTCAGCTTGTACCCAAACTGGTTCTCAACCAAAGCAAGCCAACATTGAAATGTAGCTAGGAAATCGTGTTGAGATGACAAGCTCAACACCTATGGACATTGATGATGGACCGCCTGGTTAGATGGGTCTACACGTCTACACTTAGCACGTCGGTGGTCATTATGACTCTCACATGGCCACTGACTCACTACTTATTATATTCAGGTTGTTACACCTATTTACAGCTGGCATAGTTATAGCGCCAGTCGACTAGTGTAGTCGGTTATGCATTGTTTGACTTAGTAGGCCACTTTCCTTTTATCTTGTATCTTATCTATACTTTGTGTACATTGTGAAGTGTGTGGAAGAAGAAGAAGAAATCAGCAAGAAAACGTTTTGGCCTCCATCTCTCTTCTTGTCTCTTGAGTGAGCTTCTCCTTGTGCATTCTGTGTGTGTTCGGTGCAGCATCTTGAGCAATCCCCTCCACCACGCGATTCTTGACATGGTATCAGAGCCGCACCACTGAGAGAGGCTGATTTCGAAGGTTGAAGCAAAGGGGAAGAAGCAAGGTTCGAGCAAGTAAGCCACGGGTAAGAAGCTCTCCCATCCTTCCACTCTTTCTCTTGGATAGTGCCTATGGAGGCATCGGAAGCAGGGCAGAGCAAAAATCTCAGATTGCAGTGAGATTTGGTGTGTGCGAAGAGCACCGTATATTCTGCAAAAAAGCCCTTTAGGGCTTATCCCGCAGTTATTTTGGGCATTTGAGGCCGTTTCAGGGCCCGTTTTAGAGCTGCAAGTTGCGGACAGCAGTTTCAGGGTACGCTGTGACTTTAGCTGTATCGACCGACAGTGAGTGCGCAGGTTACAGATTTCAGATCTGTAAGATTAAAGGTGTTTACCAGTGAGTAAACACGAGGTTTATCTGCAAAAAGGTTGTAGATTGCATGTATTGTTGAGCAGACAGTGAAAAAGACTGTCTAGTGTATTGCTGTGCACTACAGGTCGAGGATTGCAGAAGATTTGCTTGCTGTTTGGTATTATTCTTGTGATAATGGCAGAGAACAGTGGAAGCCCCATCATTGAGAAGCTTGACAAGAACAACTACCCTTCATGGAAGTTCCGTGTCACGAACTTTCTTATTGGAAAAGGCCTCTACGAGTTCGTTTCAGGTGAAGAAAAGGAGCCGGAGGTGAGTGATCCTCCAACTGCAGAAGAGATAAAGGCACGAAAGGAATGGAATGCAAAAGACAAGAAGGTCATGTATTGGTTGTCTGCAGTAATTGACAATAATATGTTGGGACACATTAGAAATGCAGAGAATGCATATGCATCTTGGACCATACTTGAAAGTATGTTTTCTGTAAATACAAAGGCACGAAAGATTCAACTCAAGCAAGAGTTGAATACATTGAAGAAAGGGAAGATGTCTATCAATGAGTAAACATTGAAGGTAAGGAGCATTGCAGATGCATTGGCAGCGATTGATGCAATGCCCGATGATGATGATTTGGTGTCGTCTACCTTGGGTGGACTTAACAATGAAAAGGCTTGGAGGTCTTTTGTAACTTCCGTATATGTCAGAAAGCCATTTCCAGATTTTGATGAGTTGGTCTCTCTAATGATCACTGAAGAAATCAACATGCAGAGTGAGACATTTGAAAGAAGTGGTGAACAGGTCCAGGCTTTCTACTCCAGTTCAGGAAGGGGACGTGGTAGGTTCTCTTCAAGAGGCCGTGGTACATGACGTGGTAGTGATAACCAGCAAAATAGATTGAATCAGCAATTTGGCGATATGCAGGTTTCAGGAGGTCGTGGTAACTTTAGAGGCAGGGGGAGCTTTAGAGGAAGAGGTGGATGGCAGAACAGAGGTTCTAACAACTCTGGTATTGTGTCTCACTACTGTGGCAAAACAGGTCATATTGCAGCCCAATGTTATGTCAAGAAAGATGATATTCGGAGTGGTAAGTTGCAGCAAGGAAACTATGCATCGTCTTCACGACAGAATGAAGACAAAAATAAACGTTCGTTTGTTATGCAGCATATGCTGAATGCTGTTACAGGAAAGGGAACACATGAAGATGTTTGGTATGTCGATTCAGGTGCATCCAATCATATGACCAGCCATGCAGAATGGTTTGGAGAGATGCAAGATTTGCAGAATGCAGGTTATGTGCAGAGGGGTGATGACTCATGCCACCCAATTTCACACATTGGAAAAGTTCCCTTGTCCTTGCATGATGGTAAGACAAAGAGTCTTTCAGATGTATTACATTTGCCATCTATTACAAAGAATTTGGTGTCAGTTGGTCAAATGGTAGAGCAAGGGCTGCAAGTCAGATTTAATGTAAAGGGCTGCTTTGTAGAAGACTTCAATGACAAGTGCAGGTTGGTAGCAAAGGGAAGTAGAGTTGGACGTATGTTCACTCTAGATGCCGGAATTCCTACTATGAATGCTGCTATGTATGCCAAAGGAAAAGGTGTTGTTGCAGACATTGAAATTTGGCACAAACGCATTGGACATGCAAATGTACAAAGGCTGAAACTAATGCAGTTCAAAGGGTTGGTTACATGTTTGCCTACATTTAGAGTTGCAGAATTTCAGAAGGTATGTGAAGCATGTCAGTTTGGTAAGCAGGCAAGGCAACCTTTTTCACATGATAGAGATGTAAGCAGAAATATTCTTGATGTTGTACATACAGACATTTGGGGGCCTACACAAAATGTATCTCTTGGAGGCAGTTCATACTTTGTCACATTCATTGATGATTGTTCTAGAAAGCTGTGGGTATATTTTATGAAGGAAAAGAGTGAAGCGTTTGAGCACTTTAGAACTTTCAAGGCTGCAGTTGAAAGAGAAACAGGCTTGAAAGTAAAGTGCCTGAGGTCAGATGGAGGGGGAGAGTACCTCTCAAATGAGTTCAGTGATTTTCTGAAGTCTCATGGGATAAAGAGATAGTTCACATGCAGGTATACCCCACAGCAAAATGGGGTTGCAGAAAGGAAAAATAGGCATATTGCAGAAGTTGCACGCACCTTGATGGCTGAAAAGAATATACCTAAGCATTTTTGGTCTGAGGCTGTTCATACTGCTGTTTATATTATGAACAGAACTCCCACAGCTGCAGTTCATGGTATGACCCCCGAAGAATGTTTTACAGGTAAGAAGCCTAATGTTTCACACTTGAAAGTATTTGGCTGCATTGCGTATGTTCATGTGCCAGATGAGTTGCGGAAGAAACTGGATCCAAAGGCTGAAAAGTGTGTCTTTATTGGATGCTCTTTAGAGCAGAAAGGGTATCGCTGTTACAACCCTGTCACATGTAAGTTCAAAGTGAGCAGGGATGTCATCTTTGATGAAATGAGCAGCTGGTATGCATCTAGTGGTGATGCATTGGATGTTGATGATGATCATGACACTCGTGCAGGCTGAAAAGCAAGAATCACGGACTCTTAGTGGACCAGAGACATCATCTAGTAGTCCTTGGTTTGGGAGACTAAGGAGTACCTCTACATCTTGAGGTGCATCTAGTAGCACTACAGGTAAAGAAAAGGAAATAATAAAGTGTCAGAAGGCATTGATGCAGTTCTTGATGGAGACTCCAGTGGCTCAGAGAGCTTAGATGATGAGCTTGGCATTCCTTCAGTGAGAACTCCAGGTGTGCAGAGAGCACGGGCTGATGCAAAGACTCCATTGAGTGATCCAGTGGTACGCAGGTCTAGCAGGGTGAGATACCCTGTTAAAAGATTTGGTTTTGAAGGTTATGCAGCTCACCATTATGCTTATATGGTGAAACTAGTTGAGGATGTTGAGCCTACATGTTTTGAGGAGGCTGTTGGTCATGCTCATTGGGATGCAGCAATGGATGAGGAGATGGCTGCATTAGAGGCTAATAAGACTTGGGATCTAGTATCATTGCCAAAGGGAAAGAAAGCTATTGGATGTAAGTGGGTTTATAAGATTAAGCACAATGTAGATGGTTCTATTAGCAGGTACAAAGTTAGGCTGGTTGCAAAAGGCTATGCCCAGACATATGGCATAGATTATGATGAAACCTTCAGTCCAGTTGCTAGGATGGCAACTGCCAGATGTGTGATTGCTTTGGCAGCAGCCAAAGGTTGGAGGTTGCAGCAAATGGATGTAAAGAATGCCTTCTTGCATGGTGATTTGCAGGAAGAAGTGTATATGGATCAGCCAGCAGGTTATGAAGATTTAGAGCATCCCACGTATGTGTGTGGATTGAAGAAGGCACTCTATGGGCTCAAGCAAGCACCTAGATCATGGTCTGACAAGATTAGAGAGTATCTTGTCAATATTGGTTTTTATGTTTCTGATGCTGATCACTCACTTTATGTGAGAAAAGGAGATGCAGGTTTGGTCATCATAGTCATCTATGTGGATGACTTGATTATTACAGGTGATAGTGATAGTGGGATTACTGAAGTCAAGGGTTGTTTGAAAATGAAGTTTGAGATGAAGGATCTAGGTGAGCTAAGGTACTTCCTTGGCATTGAGGTGGTTAGATGTGATGATGGTATATGGCTGTCCCAAAGACAGTATGGCTTGGATATGTTGTCCAAGTATGGTATGACAGCATGCAAACCACTTTCAGTCCCGTTGGAGCAGAATGTAAAGCTGAGTGCTGATGTTGGGGATGAGATAGAAGACCCTACTATGTTCAAGAGGATAGTGGGGAGTTTGATTTACATGACTATTACAAGGCCAGACTTGAGCTATGCTGTTGGTCTTGTGAGTCAATTTATGCAAGTACCTAGAAAACCACACTTGGATGCAGTGAGACGCATATTGAGATATGTCAAGTCCAAATTACATTATGGACTTTTCTATGAGGCAGGTACAGACGTACATGTGTTTGGATACACAGATGCAGATTGGGCTGGTAGTATGTCGGATAGAAGATCTACCAGCGGATACATGTTCTCTCTTGGTAGTGCAGCAGTTGCTTGGAGCAACAAAAAGCAATCTACAGTTGCTTTGTCGAGTACAGAGGCTGAGTATAGAGGTGCTGCTGTTGCAGCATGTGAGGAAGTATGGCTGCAAAAGTTATTGGCTGATTTGGATGTGCAGGTGGAAGGTCCAGTTGTCATTTATTGTGACAACATGAGCAGTATACAGTTGGCTAGGAACCCTGTGTTCCATGCCAGGACAAAACATATTGAGGTACACTACCACTTTGTGAGAGAGAAGGTACTAGCAGGTGAGATTGACTTGGTGTATGTCAGCACACAGGATCAGATAGCTGACATCTTCACGAAGGCATTGGGTACAGAGAAGCTTCAAAAGTTTCGAAGCTTACTTGGAGTTGCAGAGATGCAGTTGAGCTTGAGGGGGAGTATTGAGATGACAAGCTCAACACATGTGGACATTGATGATGGACCGCCTAGCTAGATGGGTCCACACGTCTACACTTAGCACGTCGGTGGTCATTATGACTCTCATATGGCCACTGACTCACTACTTATTATATTCAGGTTGTTACACCTATTTACAGCTGGCATAGTTATAGCGCCAGTCGACTAGTGTAGTCGGTTATGCATTGTTTGACTTAGGAGGCCACTTTCCTTTTATCTTGTATCTTATCTATACTTTGTGTACATTGTGAAGTGTGTGGAAGAAGAAGAAGAAATCAGCAAGAAAACGTTTTGGCCTCCATCTCTCTTCTTATCTCTTGAGTGAGCTTCTCCTTGTGCATTCTGTGTGTGTTCGGCGCAGCATCTTGAGCAATCCCCTCCACCACACAATTCTTGATAAATCGGATTTCTACTTTATGGGAAATGCCTAGACCTTATGCGTATAGTCATTAATGAAAGTAATAAAATATTTTGCGCCACATAATGACTTGCAGGGCATGGGACCACATATATTCAAATAAACAAGATCTAATGGCTCACCCATGCATGGCATACCAAACTTTTTATGCATATTACGTGTCTACCTGCCATGTAAACAATGATCACAAGACTCAAAGCACTTATAGGCAAGGAGCAAAAGATACTGCAAATGAGTAAGCATTTTCATTCCTTTCAAGGACATGTGACAAAGGTAACGATGCCAAAGAGATACATGTGAAACTGCATCCACGACCAAAATATGGTTCTTAGATACACGTAAGAGATAGAGAGTATTGGACTTAGCACCACGTGTAATGACAAGATTCCCACAGGTAATGTTTCATGAGGAATCACCAAAAGAAACTACATAACCTGCATTATTGAAAGTACCAGTAGAGATAAGGCTCTTTGTGAGAGCCGTCGATCTCAAGATAATCTGTGCGTATGTTGGGAAGACATCGGGTCTTTGGTTTTGGGAGTGAATAAGAGTAGTAATGAATGGATAGATGTATATAATGTTTGAGAGATTCTTAAGCGATTAATAGTAGTAAGAGATTATGTAGATTCTTATATGAGAGCAGAGATGATGATAGAGATTACATAGAGTAGAGACCAACGAGAGATGAAGCAACACACATATAAGAGATCAGAGGCTCAAAGTATCCCAAAATCAATCCTTGATTAAGAAAACCTATTTATAATGAGTCTTCTCTTCATCATGTCCTATTTTCCCTTGTTATATCCAAAAACTCATATCAAACACTAGCTTCTACTCTCTCCTCAGATGACAAAGCTGACGGTTCTATTGGATCCAAAAAAGGGGTAAAACACTAGGATACTTGGTCTGAATTATCTCAGATTGCTTCTTCTCCCTCCTCACCATCCAGAGTGTTGTTTACTGTCTGAAAACTGCGATTGCGCACCCCGAGTGAATTTGGGAGCCCTTCTTTTTGCATGAGATCTCTAAAACTGACTGAAAAGCAATTTGCTTTTTGCATGACACCTACAGTAGAGATTTTCTACACCTTTTGAGGATATTTACAAGAAATAATGTCCAAAAGATAAAAAAAAAGCTAAAATTGTCCAAAAATCCGGTCATTTTGAACCATTTATACTATGGATACTAACACTAATGACGAATATGACATTGAATCTCTAGATTAATAAGAAAGTAGAATGATGATGCACTCAAGGGTTTTTCACATTATGCCTGCATGTGCCTGCATAGCGGCATGACATCTAGCCCCTTTTTGAACCTATATATCCTCTCCTATGTGTCAACTATGCATCCACCTAGGTTAAATACCTAAATAACAAGTGCTTCTTTGATCATTTACATTAACAAGCATCCACTTGGATCATAGATCAAAATACTCAGCATTTGTACAACACTTGAACCACACCTAGTACCTCCTCTAGGGTCATAAGGCCTTGGGTGCACATCATACACTAGAGGTTGTGAAACCTCCACATACATGCTCAAAATGCATCCATCAACAAATACATAGCAACATGCCTGCTCTTTTAGAATCCATATTATGGGAAGCTGCTTTTGATAACCTTTTTGCTCCACATCCAACATAATTAATGTATCCAACACACTCAGACTATCTCTGAGAACATCTAACCATTCCAAATCCTAAATCATCTCTGTATTTTCTATCAAGCCATTAGACAAAGCATTTGAAACATTCTCCATTTGTGGAGCATCATATCTAACATCCTCTATAGGTATATCCTTGAGCTCATGAACTATCTCAAAAACTATGACTCTATCTTGCAAATCATGGGCATGCATCAAGTCATCAATGTCCCTCTAAGTCCCTGCATCAAGTAACATGAGCTTCGTAAGTCTCTTCATATACACTAAGAAAATCTACATATGCAATGGTTGACTCTGCCACTACAAGCTCATCCAAGGCATTCATGGTATGGCTAGTCAACACATCAATAGTATCGACTACATCCAATAGTACATGAGCCTCATAGGCTTCATCATGAGCGCTCAAAAAATCTACACATGCATTGTCCCTGTCATTTGTTGCAGGTGCATTCAAGAAATCATTCTACATGGGTACTTAGAGCATTAAAGTAGCTACATAAACATCATATGTGTGTGGAGACTTAAAGTATCCATAGTATCTGTAGAGATCTCTCATTGATATATGGCAACTCAAAGCATCAGTAGGATAAGCATCCTCTCGGTAGAGCAAATCACAACCTTTATACTTTCAACATAGGCACTCACTGCACATAGTGCTCAATTGCTCAGTAAGTACATCAAAAACGTCCGTAGTAGGTTATCTCTTAGCCTTGGTAGCAAGTAGTAAAGATTTGTAAGAGCTTATGCTTCCTCTATACATTTATCCTTCTCTGGTTGCATCTACATCCTTAATTCCTCCCTCCTTTTTCCATATTTGAAGTGCCTCTTCTATATATGTCTTCTTGCTTCTTCCTCGTTCCACCTCCTTTGTTCTTCCTCTTCTTGATTCTTGCAGGGATGCTATTAATACTGATATGTTGCAATAAGGATCTTGCATACATCCTCAAATTTCTTCCAAAATCCATAAGTGACATAAGTTATATATCCAAGCTCAGTCATCTCTGCACAAGCATCTAGCACTTATTGTATCTTTCGCATACAAAGGATATCTTCATCCTTAAACTCATCCAATTTCATCAAGGACTTATAAGCTTCAAGGAGCATTAGACATATAACCAAAAGTTGCATCCCAATTGCATCATCTATGTATCTAAGCTCAAGCAACTTTTGAAGATACTCCATATTCTGCTCCATATCTTGTCCCAAAAGTATATGTGCATCTATATCTATACTTGCATCCATACATAACTCTTGACCTTGGCCTTCACCAAAAAAGATGTCAAGATAATTTGCACATATGCCAGGAAGAAATTGGGTCTTTAGCTATGGGGCTAAATAAACGTAGTAATGGACGGATAGATGTATATGATGTTAGAGAGATTCTTAAGCGAGAATTAAAAGTACTAAGAGATTAGGCAGATTCTTGTATGAGAGCAAAGATGATGATAGAGATTATATAGAGTAGAGACCAAGGAGAGATGAAGCAACACACATGCAAGAGATCAAAGGCTCAAAGTATCCCAAAAGCAATCCTTGATTAAGAAAACATGATTATAATGAGTCTTCCTTTCACCTGTCATGTTCCACCTTGTTATATGCAAAAACTTGCACCAAACACTAGTGTTTACTCTATTTCTTAGATAAAAAATCCGATGGTTCCATTAGCTTTGAAAGGGGGTAAAATAGTAGGAAACCTGATCCGAATTCTCTCGGATCTCTCCTTCTCCCTCCTCATTGTTGAAGTGTTGTTTGTTGCATGAAATTGCGATTGTGTGTGCTGCACAAATTTGGGAGCCCTTCTTTTTACATGAGATCTCCAAAACTGGTTGAAAAGAAACTTGCTTTTTGCATGACATCCTATTCTAGAAGTTTTTTACACCTTTTGAGGATATTTACAAAAAATAATATCCAAAATATGCTAAAATTATCCAAAAATATATTATTTGGAATCATCTGTACTATGGACACCAACACTAATGACTAATATGACATTAACTCTCTAAATTAATAAGAAAGTTGGATGATGATACACTCGAGGGTTTTTTACATTGTGTCTACGTAGCGGTACAATACCAATACATGATGTATATCATGAAGAGTAAACATGCAACTTGAACCAGACTACACCTAGACATCATTGATACCAACTATTTGCAATGGCAGGACATCATCCAAACGGACAGATCGAGTCATATTGGGATAGGAGTGAAACCACTCTCTATGAGGGGTCACATAAAAGGAAGCCCTTGAATCTATTAGCCAACACTGAGTATACCCTGACAAAGCATTAGTCAGCTGTGAAGTATCAAGAGAAGAAGCAGTAAGTATGAAATCATCATTAGAATCAGTTTGCACAACATTAATCTCTTCAATCTTAAAACAATAATGGACTTGCAAGGAACAATGCTGTAATCATCATTTTTATCATATACTTCACCCTTGTCCTTTTCCTTGCACTTGTTTTCTTGCATTTTATGGCACCGTGGCCAAATATGCCATGCTTTTCCATAGTAATGACAAGTCAATGAGGATTTACAGCTAGGAGACTTACTGCAAGACTATTGATGTGATAAAGAGTGAGATTGTTGAGAGTCTCTCCCATGGCAGTCATTACCGCTCCTACCATGATTGCCTCTTATTATCAAAGCATGAGAGGTGTAAGAAGTATCAACATTCTTTTTGTTAACCTCGTAAGAGTGCACCCTCTACATCATCTTACAATGGTAACCCATTAGTAGGTATGTTGGTACACATATCAGTATAAAAGGTATCCCACGATTCATGTAGTATCACTAAGAGGAACAAGGGAAGAAGAGTACCCTTGAATTCAATCCCCTACGAAGACAAATGACTAATAATGGAATGAAACTCATTTAAGTGAGTTGATATATAAATGCCCTTCTTCATGCGAAGTCCATTTCAGCCACTAATACATTTGAGAAGTGGGGCTTTTGCTTGTCATAGAAATTACAAATATTTTCCCATAATTCCTGTGTAGACTGCTCATCAAAGGGCAACATTATAAAACACTTGCTTAGAGAGAGATAATATGATGGTGGACTTACATAGCTCATATAATTCAGCCCAATCCTATGCATCAATAAGTTTTGGCTTGACATCATTATGTTTCAAAGGCCTAACCTACTTTTTTTGCACTAAAGCTTGCTAGACTTGGGCCTTCCAATAGCTATAGTTAGTACCATCCAACTTGTCAGCATTAAAGATAACACTATTACTCAAGCCACTAGCGACAAATGAAACTTGCCAAAACTTGGGCCTTCCAGTAGGTGTAGTTGGTACCATCCAACTTGTCAATATTAAAGATAACACTATTGTGAGAAATGCGGGATCTAGAGCATGGCATAACCGGAAGCTATGGAGGATGGAAGGAGAAGTGTAGACTCATGATGGAATGGACACTGTTTGTTACACAAGTGAATTAGGTTCCAAGATTGAGACTTGGACTCATAAACACAATCTTGTGTATGTGGACAATGACATTGACACTTTACTGAAATGAAAAGAGTACTATCATTGCATTAAGAAAGGAAGCAAGTACAATGCTTTATAGGAAAGTAGGAAACTGCAGTAGGCACCATTGTGCATATGGGATAAGTTAGCCTACATGTCCTTGACCCTGAGACTCCATACAAAGAGGCTGTTTGAGTGTGATTGCTGATTCTCAACACCCCTCCTCAATCACAACTAGGAAAGGCACAAAGTGTGTAGAGGCTGTAATGAGAACCACCTGCAAAGTGTGGGCATACCACAGACATGGCAAAACACCAGAGGCTGTCGCAGAAAAAGCTAAGTGTGGGTGCCATAAACATGGTGGACATCCAAAGCCTGTAACAGGGGCCTCACAAAGTGTACAGGGACTGTAATTCCAAGTTACATAAGGAGTTTACAAAGCTTATGGTAGGAAGCATTAGGGCAAGGAAAATACAAGGCTATTAAAACAGTCTATCAGAATTATGAGAGTACAAGGACTGATGAGTCTTGTCCTTCCGATCCTGGTGGTCTTCATCTTCTTCTTCCTTTGCTTCATTTTCTTCTTCTTCTTTGACTGCGACTAGATAGGCCTTTTGGGATCTCTTTCTTGCGTGGCAGAACTTCTCGGTGTGTCCGGTCCTTTTGCAGAAGTCACAAAAGAGCTGATCCTTCTTGCCTTTGTACCTGTTGCCAACATATAATGCATGCTCATCTCTAGAGGTACTTGGTTCTTCTTTAGTTTTTAGCTTCTTTTCTTCTTCTAACAGTGATGCCTGGATATCAACAAGTTCAGGATTTGGCATGTTGATTAAAGTTGTTGATACATTATTATATTCAGGAGGCAAGCTCTTAAGTAGAACACCGATGCAAACATCTTCATCCATTTTAATGTTGATTCCTGCAAGTTGGGTTAGGAGTCCTTCCATGTAATTAAGATGTGTGCCAAGTGATGTGCTGGACTTCATTTCAAGCCTGAAGAATTCAATTAGGAGACCATACTTTGATGATTTAGATTGTGCACCGAACAGGGTGTCAAGTCTTTTCCATGTATCCTGTGAGGTCTCACAGTTATCCACGTGATGGATATAACTGTCGTCTAGCTCCAATTTGATAATGGCCTGGGCTCTGTCATCATTCTTTTGCCAAGTAGTTGCAAGGTCCGCGTCCCGAGGTTTCTTCTCTTTGCCATTTGTGATGGCCTAGAGACCCTTCTTCATCAGGATGAGCTTGATGCGGGTTTGCCAAGTGTGGAATCCGACTCCTTTGAATCGAGCATTTGGAGAGTCTTTGCCCATGTTAGATTTACGGGAACAGTAGCAAATCAACTTCAGACTTTATTAGATTTGAGCAACAGAAGAATTGATTGAGAGACATAAGTGCTAAAAAGCACTAACTGAGTGTCAATGAATACCAAATCTGCAAAAGTCTTTTACTCCAAGTTATCTTCCCCTTCTTGATTTGATGCTGATGCCTTCAGATCTGAGTGACAGTACGTACTTAAATGAACTTCAGAGAGTAAAAATATCTTCTATGTAATTGAAATGAGTAGCAAGAGTAATGCTACTCTTCATGAGAAGCATCCACTTAAAGACTTCATGTTTGGCATTAGTATGACCAGGAATCAGCTTCTAATGACTGAGAATAACCAGCAATCTAGATGATCTTGAACGTGTTAAAAAAACACGAGTGCCAAGAATCACTAGACTAGTATCAAGAGATACTATGTAATTCAAGCACTTGATGTTGATTCTTGAGCTACTTCTACAGCCCATATTTCCCCACGCTTCCTTCTGGAGAAACTTTCCTATGGTCCTAGCGCAGCTCCTTGTCACATCAAAGCCCGACATTGGTAAATCCTAGCTCCAACATTGCACAAATTGAAAGTCGCTGCCCATTCTACGCCATATTCTGGTCGTACAGTTCGCGCTGCCTCTGCGTGCTGTGATCTGGTCCGTGTCCATAGGGCAATTGAAGCTCATTACCCAAGCTTCCTTCCCATCAAGTCTTGTGAAAAATGGTTACGTCCACGAACTGCACGAGCTGAAAAACCAGGCTGCACCCTGCAAACCCTAAAGGGAAGCCATAGCCCTTGAACCAAACCTCATAAGCCTATTCAATTTCTCATTCCTTTGGGCTCAACCAATAATTTGCAACTCTGATCTACTCAGTGCCTCATTCAAATCAGCAAGGGAAGTGAGAAATGCGGGATCTAGAGCATGGCATAACCGGAAGCTATGGAGGATGGAAGGAGAAGTGTAGACTCATGATGGAATGGACACTGTTTGTTACACAAGTGAATTAGGTTCCAAGATTGAGACTTGGACTCATAAACACAATCTTGTGTATGTGGACAATGACATTGACACTTTACTGAAATGAAAAGAGTACTATCATTGCATTAAGAAAGGAAGCAAGTACAATGCTTTATAGGAAAGTAGGAAACTGCAGTAGGCACCATTGTGCATATGGGATAAGTTAGCCTGCATGTCCTTGACCCTGAGACTCCATACAAAGAGGCTGTTTGAGTGTGATTGCTGATTCTCAACAACTATTACTCAAGCCACTAGCCATAATGCAGCCAAACAAGTGCACAAATTGTCAAAGCAGATTGATGTAATTACTACACATCCCTAAAACCATTGCCAGATTAAGCTTTAAAAAAACAAGGGGTAGTGACCAAGTAATGAACTATACATAAGCTCAATGCAAAGAACTGTCAAATGAAGGTGACTACTCACATAAACAATGCAGTAAACTACAATTACAACATGCTAAAGATGAATTACATTAGTAAGAAATCAATGCAATTACAAATTGCAATTGCCAAGGAATAGATCCAACTAGTAGTGAGTGAATATGTGACTCGCATTGGGAACTATCAAAGAATCAGTGTGTTAGACTGAGATATGTCCCATAGATATAACCACCATGCATAGAGCGGGTCTCATGAGTAATAGAAGAGACCAACTAGAGGCACAACGGACTAAGCAAGGTAATAGAACCTTAGTACATATCCAACCAAGATGCATACATTAGTGACAACAATCAAGCTCAACTACATAACCAAATGCTCAATGTAACATCCAAGTGTCAAGTAGTGACTCCCACTCAAACAAAAGTCAACAAGAAAATAAAGCTCAAAACATCATGTGGAAGGCATCCATGCATCCAAGATCCAAGTAGCATATATCAGGGAGCATATGATCCAAGTATCTTGCAAAGTGCTTTTTATTGGAGCATTAAATAACCATGGATAATAGTGAACGACAATCAATTTCAAGATTCAAAGCTCCAATCTCAGCTCAAAAATAATTTGGGAGCATAACCAAGCATGTAACATGAACCATAAGCATCGGTACATCAACGTGAATAATCAGTAAGCACCTTGAAGCAATAGACATATGCTTTCAATGATAAAATAATATTTATATTGGCTTATTATAGCAATAAAAAACCTCTATAAAATTGAGAAAAATAGTGCTCAAATTAGTCCCATAGCATTTCAATACATTGACATAACATGCCTAGATGATCTGGCATCAAATATACATCTCGGGAAACATAAGTGACCTCTAGACAATGAATGAAGTGTTGTCCTGAACTATATGACAAAAAACTATCACAAAGTATGAATTAATGGTTGATCCCAAGAGTTGCAACTAATGCCCAATTTGGAATACAAGTTCCTAGAGGTGTTGCCAATGATCACCAGGGATGCCAAGATTTCTAGGACCTGGTTAGAAGCTAGATGAGTGATTGGGTTGAGTAGGGATGCAGGCTGTATAAATAGGCATGATCACGTGGGCTGCTACTAAGGAGGTTGCCTTAGGTGCTAGCCTCAGTAGGCCTTGGTGGGAATGCTCAATGGCCTCTAGCAAGGCCATAGATTAGGCCTCAATAAGAGGGAAGAAGCTAAAAAGGAGATGGAGCTCAATACATACCTTGGGGTGAAGAATCCATGGCTGCCATTAAAACTATGAACCGAAGATTTTCTCCACAAGCTGAAGCAATACCAAGTTAGGCTCCTCAATGCTGGTGCAATGGCTTAGATTCTAGTTAAAGGGATGTGAGCTGCCCCCCTGAAGTGGAAGCACTGAGTGGATGCAAGAGCTATGGTGGAAGGAGCAAGAGCAAGAGAGAGAGACTCACAATGTGGGGACTCCAACACTCACAATGTGTGACTAACCTTCCCTTTATATCCAAATGTCACTAAAAGAATAAATAATAAAGTAATAGTGATGGGTTCCCACCACCTGCAGTGTTGTATAGGTGTACGGGTATGTAGGTACTATTAGTGTAACTAATACACGGGTCACTAGGCACATGTGCCTTTACCCCCAACATGGACTTCGGTGCATGAGTTTTGATGTCCCCTTATTTTGATTGGGGATTTCAACATGGTCAAATTACTATAGTAAATGTATCTAAATAAAGGTCATATACTATAGGGAAAAAAAGTGAAATATTATACAAAGTTAAAGATTTTAATGATCCAAGTCAACTCTCATCTTAGAAAAGCTAGATTAGATATATTTTATATGTCTTAGACTAATTTTAGCTTTAGTCTACATAAAGTGCAAGCTTATTAAGAACATAGTTTCCTCTAATCACTATTTTCTATAATTTCTCTAACAATGACAATGTAGTCAAGTCAAGCTAGTTTCATGTTGATTCCACACTATTAAACCATGTTAGAAAATTCATACATAAAATATCCATGAGATTTGCACCAAAGCATTTTTTAGTAGGTATGCCATAGCTCAATCATGGTCTGTAAGAGATGGGGAATACAAGAGAAAATATAGGAATAAATAATGGAGGAAAATACCTGCTACACTGGTGGTATATAAGATGTAAGGGACCTGACATTTGGACCATCAGATTATAATACAAGTTTCCTTTCATCTTCACCTCTCTCCAAGATTTCATGGTTTCTTCCTCTCTCTTTCTATCTTTCTCTCTCCTTTTCTAGTATTTCTCTCTCCTTGTCACTCTCTTTCTCTCTCTTCTTGCAGTCTTTCTCTCTCTTCTGCACTCTCTCTCTCTCTCTATTCTTCTCTCTCTCCTATCCTCTTCTTGACAAGTGGTATCAGAGCTCTAGTTCTGATCTATTTAGTTACCTTACATAATTACCATCATTTTCAATTAAAAATCCAAGAAGCTTTAGATACATAGGTGTACAGACATGACATGGAGTAGTAGTGCAGTTACCAAGGAATTTTGGACCACAAGGACAATAGGTCTGGAGCATTAATGGAGTCTTGGACCAAGTTTAGAGGTTGGAAGATCAAATTTAGCAGCTCGTGAGTCATTTTTGGCCAATTTTGAAGGTATTCTCTTAGAAGACAGTGGTAAATGGAGTAGAAGAGGGGAAAGTCCTGGTTACTTTATAGGAACTGTCTTCTCTCTCTTCATTCTCAAGCTTCAGCCAAGCTTCCATGGAGAAATCTAGTTCCAACTCTTATCCTGAGGCTTCATGGCTTCTCTGACACCTAAAGCCTGATTCTAGAGATTATTTGGATCCCTTTGATAACCATAATGCATAGCATTAACCTCATGTTGATTAGCAGCAAATGAGTATGATTTGCCGATATTTTCACTGATCACCACACTTTGAGATGAGAGAAGAATAGTTATTGCCAGGTTTGCGCCTTCTTATCCTCCATCTCCATCTCCATCTCCATTCTCTTATTCTTCTCCTTCTTCTTCTAGCATATAAATCAAGTCATTCATTCTCTAAATCTGTAAAGTGCCATCTCCACCTGTTTGTTCACAATCTGCAGACACGCTTACAACTGTCCAAGGATCAAGCACATTCCTCTGGGAATCCACAAGATTGTCCTTGTGACCAGCACTATAGGAGGACCACTTGAGCTCTTCAAAGGAGGTAGAGTGTAAAATGCTCCATTTCAGACATAGAAAATCAACTGTAGAACCTTGGGAGCTCACAGGGGAACCCTAGAGCTTTGGGTCTATAGGTAGGTCATCAAGCGTATTTCTGTGGAGGAACCCTAGAGCTTTGGGTCTATAGGAAGGTCATCAAGCGACGGTCTCGGTGGCCATGGATGATAGCTCGGGCACAGAAATTGCAGTTTATAGGGAGAGCAAAAGACACTATCGAATATCAATGGTGGCTTATTGAAGCACACAAGCAAGAGTGTATGGCTGGCCATGTGGAAATCCTAAAAGAGGTATTTTAGAGATGTGACTTATAGGCAAACCAAGTGGGGGAGCAATAAAGAATTGAGATTGAGAAACAGTAGATGTAGTGCCTACACCCCTAGTATCAGCAAGAAGCTCTAGATCCTCCATTTCCCATCCCCTCTTCTTCATTCTCTTCTTCAACTTTATCCCCTTCAAGCACCACAACATCACCATTCTGACTTTCCACAACTTGAGGATTTTCCATTCTTCTTGCCATGCTATGTCAATGGCAGGGATTTTATAGAAGGACTCCAATAATTCAAAATGTTCACTGAGGTTGAGTTCATCTACCTCAGAAGAGATGAAAGTTTCCAAGCAAGCGGCTAAGGTCTTGCTTGCTGATGACATCGTGGAGCTTGCTACTAGTGTTTTCTTCATGCTCAAAAGTGGAATAGAGGATGAAGAGATGGAAACCCAAGCTGTAAGAGGGAGGGGAATAAGGTGCTGTCAGTATAACATCTCTTCCCAGTTTGTGCTTTGTTTGTATGCCAGTTTATGACTGAGAATCCAAGCTTTGATGATTGACCATTTGAAGCAGCTAGTGCTTTAGCTTCCAAAATCCCCTTCGATGTCATCTTGGAAGCATTCACCCCTAGCAGAATCAAGGACCGTGGGGTCAACAAACTTGAAATAGTGGCATGAAAAAAGAAGCAAATCATGACTGCTACTACTGAATTTTCGATTACCACAGTTTATATAGACTTAGACGAGTTCTGAGAAATGCAGTCCTCTGGCACATCAAAGCTGTCAAAAGACAAAAATACCACACCAATATATGCCACTCATTGATCATGCATGGCAGAAACAATAATGCATTTTCACTTCAGTTCTGAATCTTGGGCACGTTTGTACTTATTGCACCCATTTGTCTTCAATTGGCTTGACCACCACAGTGGACCTCACTGCAATACTGAGACTCAATTGCCCTCCAATAGACCTCAAGCCCACTTTATCCATGCCAGGTGGAGGTAGAAGCTTAAAGGCATGCACTAGCTTGCCCAACACTAGTGCCAGTATTGGCAAGGCTATAATACTCCATGGATAGCTCCTCCTACCTAAGCCAAATGGGATTAACTTGAAGTCAGCCCCATTGAGCTCTATCTTCGACTCCACAAACTGCTCCACCTCCTAGCTTGGCTACTTGGAGGTTCATATGGGGTACCAGCAAGGGAATGACCATGTGTGTTCAGAGGATCTCCTTCACTATGGCCTGCATGTTAGAAATCAAGCTCACTGTCAGTGTGTCTTTATCTATGATCGACATCTATGACAGCTAGTGTGTGCAGCTATCTACATGTGACTATATTAAATAAGTCGGGTTAGTAGTCAGTTAGTGACCTGACTAGAGTTAGTCTGTCTAGTCTACACTTACACTAGGTCACTTTATCTTTGTATTGTGTGTGCTTTTTCAGTTAAGAGTGTGGAACATGAAGGAATGACCTTGAGAGCCTGAAGGCTCAAGAAAATGGAGTTTCCCTGTCTCTCTCTCTCTCTCAACTTTGAACATGGTATCAGAGCCTTACTTTGTGGACCTCTTGGAGCAGGAGGGAGTGAAGATGATCTGCAGTTGAAGACTTGTGTCATTTTTTCAAACAGGCTGAATGCCATTGTAAACTAAAGGTATGCATTGAGTGATTGCCTACTCTATGGGTCAAGCTGCAGGTTGTGGCTTGTTTAGAGCCTTGTGAAGGGGGTATTGAGCACTAGTGTGTGCTCCAT
Source organism: Lygodium microphyllum (assembly GCF_053477565.2). Taxonomy (NCBI): domain Eukaryota; kingdom Viridiplantae; phylum Streptophyta; class Polypodiopsida; order Schizaeales; family Lygodiaceae; genus Lygodium; species Lygodium microphyllum. The sequence continues at coordinate 72,869,667 of NC_141151.1, read as the reverse complement.
CAGCATCAAACTCAGCAAATCGAGCTGCTGGAGTAGAGGACAGATCTGCGTGAACTGCGCCTGTTTGCTGCTATCAGTTGTTGGGCTGCACTTCATCAAATGCTAGTGCATTTGGTCATCAAATGCTTGGTTAGGTCATGTATGAAGTGCTTTGAGATGGCAAGAGGCAAATGCTTGACCTTGAGCTCTGACATGAGCTGAGATCAGAGTGGGCACATATGAAAAAAAAGGGCAACACAGCTATATACACAGTATACATGGTATATGCAACACATTGAAGAGCTTTGGAAGCTCTCTGACAAGCCAAGAAGCACTCTTGGAGCATAGGTATATGCTGGAGGTCATATGTACCTATTGTGATCCATTGCAAGCTGATTTTGGTAACTGGAATACTCAGATGTGGAGCATTTCAGACAGGCTGAAAATTGTCATTTAATATGGACAGCAAGCATTTGTTCTTTACTGAAGCATAGTGTGACATTTGGTGACATCTATGAGATGTATGTACTGACATGTGTATGTTAGAATGTTCATGGGTTGAGAAAAGCATTAAGTGCTATTGAATGCTGAAATTTTTTGGAGTTGAAGCAAATGCAATCTTGTCTTGTTGGCTGAGTATAAATTGCAGAAGTAATGTATGACTTTGCTCATTAGAGATAGACAGTCTATGGTCACTACATAGTCATGCATTGACCTTGTCATACTGGAGCAAATGTATGATTTGGTTTGAAGACACTTTGAAGCGGTTTGGAGCTTGTATGTGCTGGTTATGCACTGCTTTGTGCCTCTATGCTCATGTCTTGACTGCCAAATGTACTAGCAGCTACGTGGGAGATTTTGGAACATGTATGACATGATTACCACTCAGTTTTGGACTTGAAATTGCTGCTGGTTACTCATAGTTTACAGTTTTCAGACTGCATGTATGTACCCTGGCAGTGAGGTTACAGAAGCTTAAGCTGAAGCAAACACATAGCTTATGTATTGACGGTTATATCTACAGTTGAGACCACTTGTTTGTGGGTTGTTTTGGGGTGTTAGTGGGCTGAAATACCCTATTTGTTTCTGCAATTTAGTGCAGAAAACTGTCATAAACTGTTACGGACTGAACTTGGTCAGTCATACTTATTGGTCTACAGGGAGTCAGGCACTTGATAGAAAGTCTATTGCATCATGGCTAATACACATGGGACTGACAATATCACTCACATAGTTGGAGAGAAGTTGGATAAAAAGAACTTTGCATTATGGAAATTCAGAATGAAAAACTTTTTGGTTGGCAGAGGTTATTGGGATCTATGTACAGGAGATGAGGCTGCTCCTGAATTGCCTGAAGTAAATGCAACAAATGAACAGAAGAAAGCTCACAGGTTATGGACTAAAAGAGCATGTAAGGTACTGCATTGGTTTTCACTATGTATATCCGATGCTATGGCTATTCAAATCACTGGCTGTGAGTCTCCAAAGGATGCTTGGGATATACTAATGAGAAATTATGGAACCATGACACATGCACGGAAGATCCAGTTGAAACAACAGTTCAATAATATGTCTAGAAATGGCAAGAGCATCCAGGTGTATACCACAGAGATTAAGACTATAGCTGATCAACTTGCTACTATTGGCTCAAGTGTATCAGAAGATGATATGATTGCTGTTGCCTTGAATGGCTTAGGCAAAGAGTACAAAGCTTTTGACACTTCCATTTCTGTCAGAGAAGAGCCCCCTAGCTGGGAAGAGCTAGTTGCTTTGTTGCTGCATGAGGAAGTCAAACTTGGTTTGAATACAGGTTCCAGTGCATCTTAGAGTAGAGACATTGTGTTATACTCTAGCCAGCGTGGCAGAGGATCCAGAGGTCATGGTTCATTTCGAGGTCGTGGTGACACTCGTAATGCTTATGGACAGTAGCAACAGTAGAGTAATTGGCATGGTGCAAATACACAAGGCCAGCGTGGATCTGGTGGGTTTAGAGGCAGGGGGAGATCATCCCGAGGTAGAGGTGGTGGATCTGGTTCATGGTAGTCATCTGATCAGTCCAACAGAGACAAGGATTGCCATTATTGTGGCCAGTATGGGCATATTGCAAAGGATTGTTACAAGAAGCAGGGAGATATGAAAGCAAAGGGCAGACAACATGGGCACTATGCATCTTCCAATGGTGCTCATGATGAGCTAGTTGATAGACTCTTTGCCATGCAACATGTATCTAAAAATGCATCGAGACATGATAGAGATGACATATGGTACATTGACTTTGGAGCGTCAAACCACATGACACCGCAGGGAGAGTGGTTTGATGAGATGGTTGCAGGTACACATGGTCATGTATGTACTGGGGATGACACCCAACATGACATAAAGCATAAAGGGATTGTTCCTCTTATGATGCCTGATGGCAAGAAGAAAGGCTTGCATGATGTATTACATGTACCAACCATAACAAAGAATCTGTTGTCTGTGGGTCAAATGGCAGAACAGAATTTGCAAGTGAGGTTCAACAAAGATGGGTGTTTCATTGAGGAGTATGGAAATGGCTGCAAGTTAATTGCCAATGGCAGAAGGGATGGCAGGATGTTTACATTGGATGCGACCATTCCGAGACTCAAGGCAGCCATGTTTGCTCATGATGAGAGTGCCATTCGGGATGTAGGGATTTGGCACAAGCGGATTGGACATGTCAATGTACAAAAGTTGAAATCTATGTAGCAGAAAGAAGTAGTACTTGGATTACCTAAATTCAAGTATAATGATTTTGGTCATGTATGCCCTGCATGTCAGTTTGGGAAGCAGGCACGGTTTCCTTTCATGAGACATGTAAAAAACAGGACTAGGCCTTTACAGTTGGTGAACTCTGATGTCTGGGGTCCTTCACATAATGCTTTTTTTGCCGGTGCACGGTATTATGTCTCATTTATTGATGATTTCAGCAGGTACACTTGGCTTTATATTTTGAAGCATAAGGATGATGTGTTTGATGCATTCAAAGACTTTAAGAAACATGCTAAAAATGAATTGGGCTGTTACATATCATGCTTGAGATCAGATGGAGGAGGTGAATATGTCTCAAACTACTTTGACAGGTATCTTGCTAAACATGGGATCAGAAGACAGCTCACATGTAGTTATACATTGTAGCAAAACGGTGTTGCAGAGAGGAAAAACAGGGATTTGATGGAGTCAGCTAGAGCTATGCTGAATGAAAAATGTCTACCAAATGGTTATTGGGCTGAAGCAGTGGTGACTGCTGTCTATGTGCTGAATCGAACCCCTACAGCAGGGATTCATGATGTCACTCCGTATGAACGGCTGTATGGTCATAAACCTAATATTTCACACTTGAAGGTATTTGGCAGCATTGCATATGTGCATATACCAGATGACAAGAGGAAGAAATTGGATCCTAAGGCAGTGAAAAGTGTGTTTATAGGATATGCACAGGAAGAAAAATCTTATAAGTGTTATGTACCTTCTACGCATGAGACACTCATAAGCAGAGATGTGGTATTTGATGAGTTAGCATCCTGGTATGGGAATCCTATTGTAGTGCCTACTGATGGCTCACCCAATATGAGTCATGTTGAAAATACTCCTGCAGAGAGTACTTCCATGAGTGGTCAGACATGTGATGTATCATCTACAGTGAGTCCTTGGACAGGACGATTACGAAGTCACACTACTGCATCCACTGACACAGATATGTCAGTGAGGGGGAGAACAAATAAGGGAAAAGAAAAGGTTTTTGAAGATGTAACAGGTCCACTCACTGCAGGTTATGATTCATCTAGCAATGACAGCTTAGACAGTGAATTGGGGATTCCTCTGTTATGACGCCAGGTGCTAGGCAGAGCCGTTATGTGCCGCCTCATGAGAGGCAAGCTCACAGTGAGCCATAGCTCAGGAGATCAAAGAGGGTCAGACGACCTATTGACAGGTATACTTACACTGGATATTCAGCCTGTCATTATGCTTATATGACGAAAGTAACAGGTTTTAGAGAACCAAGTAAGTTTGATGAGGCAGTTGCAGATGAGAATTGGCGTGCTACTATGGATGAGGAATATTCAGCTTTGGTTGAAAATGGTACATGGGATTAGGTACAGTTGCCTGAGGGCAAAACACCTATTGGATGCAAGTGGGTGTATAAGGTAAAATGTAAATCAGATGGATCATTGGAAAGATATAAGGCCAGGCTGGTTGCAAAAGGGTATGCGTAGCAATATGGTCTTGATTATGAGGAGACTTTCAGCCCTGTAGCAAAGATGGCTACAGTTAGAACTGTGATTGCTGTGGTAGCAACTAGAGGCTGGAAACTATGGCAGATGGACGTAAAGAATGCATTTCTCAATGGAGAGTTACATGAAGAGGTTTACATGGAACAGCCTGAAGGCTATGTACATCCAGAATTTCCAGCACATGTATGTCGGCTGAAAAAGGCACTATATGGGCTGAAACAGGCAACCAGAGCATGGAATGCTTGCATAAGTAGTTATTTGCAGCAACATGGTTTCCGATTGGGTGATGTTGATCATAGTCTGTTTGTAAAGAAGACAGACAGTGGCTATGTTTTCCTAGTTGTCTATGTTGATGACTTAATCATTATAGGAGATGATGAAAATGGGATTGCTGAAATAAAGACATGTTTACAGGCTGAGTTTAAGGTTAAGGACCTTAGAGAGCTGAAATATTTCTTGGGGATTGAAGTTGTCTCTACACTCAAGGCATATGGCTACTACAAAAGCAGTATGCTCATGACATGTTACAAAAATATGGTATGGCTGATTGCAAGCCTATGGATACGCCCTTGGAGCAGAATGTCAAGCTGCAGGTTGATGTTGGGACAGAGATTGAGAATGTTACTATGTACAGACAGATGGTAGGCAGCTTGATCTATCTCACGATCACTAGACCTGACTTGAGTTATGCTGTGGTGCTGATCAATTAGTTCATGCAGAAGCCTCGCAAACCACACGGATGCAGTCAGGAGAATTCTGAGATATGTAAAGAGTACCACAGATCATGGACTATTTTATGCATATGGGAAACCCCTTGACTTGATGGGGTACACTGATGTTGACTGAGCTGGTTGCACGTATGATAGGAGGTCAACCAGCGGCTATGCATTTGGATTGGGTAGTAGCATGATCAGTTGGAAGAGTAAGAAGCAGCCTACAGTTGCATTGTCTAGTACGGAAGTAGAGTATTGTGGTGCGGCCTTAGTGGCTTGTGAAGCTAAGTGGTTACAGAAGTTGCTGAATGACTTGGGAGTACACTTGGACAACAAAGTCAAGCTGTACAGTGACAATTTGAGAAGTGTTATGTTAGCAAGCAATCCTGTTTATCATGCAAGATCAAAACACATTGAGGTTCACTATCATTTCATCAGGGAAATGGTTTTAGCAGATCAGATTGACTTGGAGCATGTGAAGACTGAAGATCAGGTAGCAATCATCTTTACCAAATCACTTGGTAAAGATAAGTTCATTCACTTTAGACAACTACTTGGAGTGATGCAGATGATTTGAGTTTTGTTTTTGAGCTTGAGGGGGAGTGTTAGAAATCAAACTCACCGTCAGTGTGTCTTTATCTATGACCGACATCTATGACAGCTAGTGTGTGCAGTTGTCTACATGTGACTACATTAAATAAGTCGGGTTAGTAGTCAGTTAGTGACCTGACTAGAGTTAGTATGTCTAGTCTACACTTACACTAGGTCACTTTATCTTTGTATTGTGTATGCTTTTTCAGTTAAGAGTGTGGAACATGAAGGAATGACCTTGAGAGCCTGAAGGCTCAAGAAAATGGAGTTTCCCTGTCTCTCTCTCTCTCTCTCTCAACTTTGAACACTGCAAGTAGGGTAGCTTTGCGACATCAGTCTCGTTTATTGTTTGGTACACCCTTTCCTAACATTGTATTCAGCTCATCCCTTATCTTCTTTTGGATGTGTGGATTGTTCACTAGCTCTGCAATGCCCCATTCGATGACCACAATGTGGTGTCGATTGTTGCAACATTCATCTTTTGAATAAGATACAACACACTGTTTTCATTGATAATGAAAGTATCAGCAAGACCTTGAACACCAATGCCAATTGGTCTATGACGGAGGTTTGAGCTCCTGGCCGTTTCAACTAGGCATCCTTGAACAACATACCCACCAATGTATCCAACTACTATAACGAAAGGGCATTTGAAGGCATTAACAAAGTCTAAATAGTTTAGATTGATGCGAGTAGTAAACATTAGGAATCCCACAGCAGGTGCATAGTATCTGCCTGTGAACCATGAGAAAGATGGTGGGTATGCTAGGACAAGCAAAGTGCTTCCTGCTTATGGACTTCTTGAAATGCATTCATGACTGAGCACACTTCAAATTTCTTTCATGTTGGCTGAGAATTTAATTCCTACCGTGCTTGGTTTTGATTCTTGATCATTAAGCCAAAAATTGTAAGAAAGGGTAAGTGATGCGATTAGTGAGTCACTGATTTGCAGAGGTAACCCCTTTCCCCATCCCATTTTCCTTATTGAGCATGCATATCATGAAAGGCCCAATTCTCAATTTGTAAATGCACATCATGCTGGTTGCTTACTAATAAATGTCTGCCATGTATATTCAGGGTGAGGAAAAGCTTGATGCTAGGCGAGGTGGCAAGACAAAAGAGGGGTGACCCCCCCTTGCCATCAAAGACCCTGAAGGGGTGCACAACCCGGCCCGGGGGGAACTTTGCCCATCTCCCGGTGATCCGGAGCCCGAAGTTTCTTGCAGGTGTAGGTACCCTCTTGAAGATCCAAGATATTGACTTCGCACTGATGTATATGTATTTATTGATGTATGGATGTATTATTGGCTGCAAATGTATGGGAAAATACTATTGAGGATGTATTTGCAGACATGAGAATACATATGCAGTCAATGGTAGTGAATACGATGCTTGGAATGTATGGGAGATGCCTATGCATGGGGAATTGTGCTAAGAGATGCTTATGAAATGCTCAGTTCTGGAATAAGGATGCAAATAGTGAATTTGGATGACTAGGCAATGCATTATGCCATGTGGGATGACCCTTCAGTCATGCATTGACAAGTTGATCCATTGCAACCCCTTTCTTGACCCCCACAGGGTGCTGTAAAGCAATTTGCTTGCTTTTGCAAAAGTATATCTACTCCTAGGAACTGAGGTTCAGCTCTTGTAGAGTGCCCACAAACACCATATTGGGGAATATGGGAATTTCCCATAAGTTTGGGACACGGTCAAATATTTGGATTTGTCATAACTTGAATACTATAACTCCAAATCAAGTGCTCTATAGCTCAATAGATTCCATTTTTCAAGTGCTTTCCAATGATAGGTCACATAATATAGTTTTGAGAAACTTATGGGCATGTTATCCGGGTGCCACCTTTTTAGTATTCAAAAAATGGAAATTGGGAGATTCCCAAACTCACTAATATTGTGTATGATAGGTCCTACCAAGGGCTTCGATAAGTTTTGGAGCTCTATTTGGACTCTACAAGATACTTATAGGTCAAAACAGGCCTCCTATAGGTGTAGATAGGGTGCTAGGCTGCTGCACAGTACAACAATGCTTTTGGTATTACAAAATTTTTTGTATTAATCCTGGGAGCGCATGCTTATGCTCAGTTTGAAGAGTGGCTCTCCAAACTTGAGGATTATTTTCACATCTTGCCCCATAGTGATGACCAAAAGATCCATTTTGCAACCATCCACTTGGAAGGATTTGCACATACATGGTGGAGGTACATTAAAAGAGAAAATCAGCAACAAGTAGACTCGTGGGAAGCATTCAAGGCACTCATGGTGCAAGTATTTGTCTCGCCGGTGGAGAAAGAAAAGCTTGCTCACCAATGGTATGGCCTTGAACAATGTGGTCTTGCTGTTAGAGAATACATCAATCAGTTCCTCAACCTTACCATGTATGTTGAGTCAAGTAGTGATGATGCCAAGTTACATAAATATGTGTATGGGTTGGATCCCAACTCTCGGCTAATGTTTCAGCTCAAAATCCATGGGATTTATTCAAAGCAATTGAGTTGGCTGAGAGGTACTCTCGTAAGTATCATCAGGATGCTTCATTTTAGCATGGACAGCAAAGAGGGGCATCTCAGCTAGTGTTTGGGCAGCAAAGAGGACCTATATAGTCACATTTTAGGCAGCAAAGGGGTGCTGTAAGGCTAGGACAGTTTGGGGCAAGTACCACATGCCATTCAACACTCCTAAGATCCCTACATACCCCACTTTTAATGCCTCAAGTCCACAAAGTAATTTCAGGATAGCAAACATCCCGAGAATGGATAATAGGCAAGGGGAAAACAAGAATAAAAATGCTTCAGCCTTTGGTAGTCCAAGCCCATTCCCATGGATTTGTATAAAGAAAGAAAGCAAAAGGGGCTTTGTTTCAAGTGTGGGGAAAAGTACACAGTTGAACATGCTTCCAAATGTGCTTATAGAAATGCAAAGGTAAGAGTCCAAAATATGTTGGCCTTCCAAGATTGGGAGGATGACCATGAGGATGCAAGTGCCTTTGTAATCACTATTGAAAATGATGAGACTAATGAAGAAATCGGGCAGGAAGAGTTCTTTGACCCTGTAGACACCTTTCCTTTTGACCTCGGTGATCATGTAGACCCCGTTGACACCTTTCCTTTTGACCCCGATGGTTATGTACGTGTAGATACGGGTGATGAGAATGACTCACATACTGTTGCCACTATTTTTTCTATCTCCTATGGACGAAGAGGGTATCATCCAATACGTTCCAATGGTAGTCAAAGGTCAAAAGGAAAAGAAGCTACGCTCAAGATCAATCATGGAATACTTGATCAAATGGCAAGGATTGGCCCTTGAAGAGGCCTCTTGGTGACCAACTTCAATCATAGAAGAGTCCCCTCATCTTATGGACACTAACTTGGCTGAAATGTAGTCAACAGGTAGCATGTCCCAGTTCAGACAACCTATAGATAGCTCTCTATTTTCAACCAGATTTGATTCTAAATTATGGACAGCATTTAATGCCATACATGGGCTGAAAGTACTCAAAGTAAGCTCCATTTCTATGTGACAAACACCCCAATCGGAGTTACCTACCAAAAGTTATTGCAGATTTACTATAGCAAGGTCTTGTAGTAGACAACATACTGTCCACTGTCTGCAGCACTCAATTCCTCACTGAATATGGGTCAAAATTGGATTTTTCTTATTCCCCAATCATGCCCATACATCATATTGTATCCACATACATAACCCCCACATGATTTATTGAATAACCCCTTGTAATCATGCAATAGAGTAGTACTCTAGATTGCCCTGCCCTGCGCTATTCTGTAATAAGTGCCCATTTTGTTTTTGAGGGCAAAAACCTTTGGGTGGGGATGGAATGTAAGAGATAGGGAATACAGGGGAAAATATAGGAATAAATAATGGAGGAAAATACCTGCTACACTGGCGGTATATAAGATGTAAGGGACTTGACATTTGGACCATTAGATTATAATATAAGTCTCCTTTCATCTTCACCTCTCTCTCCAAGCTTTCATGGCTTCTTCCTCTCTCTTTTTGTCTTTCTCTCTCCTCTAGTCTTTCCCTCTCCTCATCACTCTCTTTCTCTCTCTTCCTGTAGTCTTTCTCTCTCTTCTACACACACACTCTCTTCTTCTCTCTCTCTCCTATCCTCTTCTTGACATGGTCAAGGGCTATTAGGGCAACATAGGATTTTCTAAGACTTAGTACATTTTGCTATTAAGAAAAAAGAGAAGTAAGAATAGTTGAGATGCCCATGTGGCCTAAATCACTCAAAGTAAAGAAGGATCTTAGACAAGTAGAGATGTGAATCCATCAAAACTAAAAGGACCGTAGATAAGTTGAGGATTAGACGCCAATAATCTCTATCAATTTATTAGAGGTTGTTGACTGGCAAGGTTGGAAATATAACTCAAGGAGATATTTAATATCCTAAAGAAAGAAAAAAGAAAAGGATACCATCCTCTACTAATCAAGGAAGATGGAATAAGGGTTCAAAATAATTCTTAGAAGTTGCAAACAACAGTGGAATTCTTCTCTAAAATTTTCAATTCCCTAAGTTAGCAAGCTAGAATACACTCTTGCTAAGGCCACCATTTCTAGGACAAGGCACAAGGTTGTTCCATGATCCATAACCAATATCCTAGTTGGGGATCTTAGAGAAACTCAAATCAACAACATATTTAGTCTTTAGCAAAAGGAAAGGCCCAAGGTTCAACAATGCTTATGACATACTTGAATGAGATTTTGTCATTCAATCACTCAAAGACATGTATTTTACTAGGAAGTTTATTAAGGTTCTTAGTATCTTCTTTGGGAATACCTTTGTTGGAGTGGGAGTCAATGTGAAATGACTAACTCTTTCCCATAATAAGATCAATTAGGCAAGGTTTCCCATTAGCACAATTACTATTTGCTTGTGTAGAAGACTCCTTAGGATGGATGATTCATGTTGGAATAAAGAAAATGAGTATAAAAGGGATCAAACTCCCAAATAAAAAAGACATGGCATTAAATCAAAATTTTCATGATATAAATAATGACCTCGTTGCACTCATATCCTTTTGTAACTACCTACAATACTTTCTACAAAGCCTTAGGATCAATAATTAATCCATGTAAGACAAGGATGAAGTCACTAACTAGAGACTCCCCCTAGATAGCTATTAAAATGAGATTGGAAGAAAATTGGAGAGGAGAAAGTCTTTAGGCTTTGGGTTATCCCAATTGGCTTTGGAATTACTCTTAAATAGGGACATGATTAGGTGCTTGACAAACTTATGAAAAGGCTTGATAACTAGAAGAGACTATAGGCTGAGTTTGGTAGGGAAGAATCTTAGTCTTAAATCATATAATCATCCATAGACTATCTACTTGGCATGTTGAAAAGAATCTAGGAAATGGCTTCATTAGCTAGAGTCTTTAGCCAAGAGGAGCTTCCTTTGGACTAGGGTTCAAAGCCCCCAAAGCTTTTGGGGCTAATTGTACAACTCCAAAGAGTAAGGGAGGCCGAAGATTACCAAACCTTATAGTACTTTCTACCAAATGAGTAATAAAGTGGATAGTTAAGAGCCTCAATATCGAGGAAGATGATTGAGCTTGTCCATTACAAGACACTACAAAGTCCTTACAAATAAAAGGTTGTACAAAATGAAAGAACCTACACAATCCTTACAAATAGAAGGTTGTTCAAAATGGAAAAACCTAGACCCACTTATATAGCAATCCATCCAATTCATTTCAAAACTAAGAATTGTTCCCAACTTATTAAAAGATTTAGGAATAAGCACCCCTTTGGTCCTCTCCCTCTCCCTAATCTATCCCTTTGATGAATCTCCAAAGACTTAGTATCTTTTTCCATAGCTACATGAGTTCTCCCTAATCTATCCCTTTGATGAATCTCCAAATAATTAATATATTCTTCCATATGATTACCGAGGTCAAAACCAAGTAACAATCAAGAATAAGTATCCGATCCCAAAGATTTAGTATCTTATTCCATAACTACATGAGCCAACAAGAATTAAACAAATCATCTACAAATTTTAAGAAATTTGATCAAATATGGGAAGGCATGTGGGACTATAGTAGTAAGTCTTGGTGGTTAACTTATGAACAACTAAGAATAAAGTACAACTTCAATCACAAAGAATCATAAAAGACATGGTAGACTTGTGGGGTTTCCATCTATTGGTTGTCATGAACCTAAAACACACCCAAGCTTTGGTTGTCCTCTTGAGCTTGGGTGTGGTTTAGGTTGTCATGAACCTAAAACACTCCCCCTTTTTCTCTCTAGAGACAGGAACCATAGTGGGCTCCTCCTCCCCCTTCGACTCTTCCTTCTGCTCTTCACAAATAGTAAGCTTAGTGGGTATTTTTGCATGCATTTTAGCATTATCCTTAGGTTTAGGTTTCCAATATAGGATCTCTTCTTTGACATCACTAGAGTCATGTCCAAGACCCTTGGGGTCCTTGTCTATAGCAGGGTTGTCTGCATATGCCATATTATTCCACAATCTACAAAGTTCAACAAGATGACCCATAATAAATAAGAAAAAGAATAATAAGGCACACAGTATGAAAAAGAAGAAAATTATTACTTACTCTCTTGAATATATCCCTTGTGAACCCAACTCCTAGCCACCTTAACTTAGTACATTTTGGATATTTTTGAATATCAAGTACTATTTGGTGCTCCCCAACCATCACTTGGTAGAGGATTCCTCATTCCTTGGTGGAGAGTCCCCCCATCTCTTTGCAGACGACCCCCCATCACTTGGTACTTTCGAATATTGTTGATATTCTTTGGACCTTTTTATTTTTAAATATGAAATATTGATTGATACTTTGTGGTACTATTTTTATTGTATGCATTATGGTGCATTTTTCACCCACCCAATTGTTTGTGCATTTTGATATCCTCTAAGACATTTTGGTATATTTTTTGTGTATTTTGGTATATTATGATTTATCTTTTGGTGCTTTTTGATAATATTGGTATTATTTGGTACTCTTTATTGATGACATTTTCATGTTTATCTTGCAAATGGAATGTGATTTCTCACAGTCGAGGGTCAAGAAGCTTAGGCCTAAAGCCATTTTCTTAAAATGCCGATTGCAAAATTGGAGGGAGACAGAAGACTTGCATTGTTTCCTAGGCCCCAAGTTGTGGATGAAGGCAACACAATCCATGTTTTGGGGACTTGTGTTGCTTGTGGCAAGTCTTTAGACTCCACCTATGTGGTGGGGTTTTTCATGTTGACTTGCATGCACCAGTACCACTCCCTATATTTCACTACCACTCTTGTGACAAAAGACACTTGTGTGAAAGCTGGATGCAATCATCAAGTCCTGTCCTTCCCAAGCGATGAGGAATACTCCACCAAACAAGGGATGAGGATATAAAAAAATATTTGATATATAAAAATAAAAAGTACCAAATAGTACTAAAAATACCAAAAAAGTACCAAGCCATGGGGGATCCTCCAAAAAATCTCACATGAGGGTCACCACCACAACAAGCGAAGGGGGGCCCTCCATTATAGTGACAAGCCTTCCTTGCTTGGTGGTGACCCATACAATGATTGGTGTATGCAATGATCACCACCAATTGATGTAGGGGTCCTTCGTCCTTGTGAGGGGCCTCTAGCTTTTGGCGGTGACTCGTAGTGTGTTCAGTGCACATGGGGTTTACCCCTAAGAAATGTGGATGCCCCTATTGCAACGAGGGGCCTCCCTCGCTTGGTAGTGACTCATAGTTTGTTTAGTATACATGAGGGTCAACACCAAGCCTAATATACCAAAATATTTCAAAATGTACAAAACTATTTTGGTGAAAATATATCAAAAGTACCAAAATTTTCTAAAATAATCCAAAATGTTCAATAGGAAAAAATAAATAGAACATTGGGCCAAAAGAGTACAAAAGCTACCAAAAGAAAAGGATAATACCAAAAGGTACGACAAAAGTACTTGTTGAGCTTCCACCTCTTTGGCAAGAAGTTTCAAATCCCTAGTGATTCCAGGTTGATGGAGCATGTGCTTTGATCCATTCATATCGACCTCCACTTCATTTAGCTCTTCAGCATTAAGTAGATCTTACCAGTGTAGCTCCTCCAGATGTTGTTGAAACATGGTAATCTTGTCTTTAATTCTCTTAGCCAGGGCATTGGAGCCCTCAACCCTCAATAAGCTTTTCTTCTTTAATTAGAGAGATGCCCTTAGCTCATGTAACCTACTCAACTTTTGTGTGTAGCTTGTTAGAACCCTCTCAACAATGCCCTACAAATTAGAAATTTAATCTAGTTTAGAAGGTCTTGACTTGAAAACATTATCCTCCTTAGTATACATGTTGTTTGCACCCTGTGCATAGTTAATCTTTCTATTCAACCCATGCGTAGCACCTCTCAAATGTGTAGCACCTGGCAAACTTTGCCGTAATATCCCCATAGGATGGGGGGACTTGATAAACCTTGTGCAAGAGTAGTTTGCAGTCCTTAAAAAAATAGGTTGTAGATGGTTCATGTATATCTTGGCATTCTTTCGATACTACATCTTTGAACATTGTAAGCCATTGTTTGTCAGAGATCAACATTGGTCAAGTATTGAGTGACCTTCCCCTCAAGGCTCAAGCCATTTTTTGTCAGAGATCAACATTGGTCAAGTCTTGAGTGACCTTCCCCTCAAGGCTCAAGCCATACTCCCTATGTAGTTCCTGTGCGCCATAAAGAAAAGTTTCTTGAGTACTAGGTACTCATCCTTTTTTTTCCCCTGCAATGCACAAGTATCTAATTATTTGTTGCACGGCATCCAAAATTTATCCTATAACTAACTATATGTGATTGTGCAAGTGACAATGTGATTGCCTACCCCTCATCCTCATTGCGGACCTGTTTCACTAATGAGATGAAGTGTTTTCTATGGTCTCACTAAAGAGATTGTCTATCCGCTTTGGCATTAGAGTAGCCATTGTGGGGCTCGCATTCAATGTGCATTTGTATGCTAGTAGTCTCATAGCAACTAGGGGAAAATGGAACCTTGAAAGCCTAAAGCTTCGCACCTTCAGCTAACACAAAGGATGCTAGGAAGGAGAACCCTTAGCATAACAATCCTCAGTGAGTAGGAAGAATAGACCACGAACCAAGAAGAATAGTCCTAAAAGAATAAGAACTACAGGAAGCCCAATCATTGCATGGACATTAGATAGTCTAATCACGTGAGTAGCCATGTCTTCATGCGAGCCTTGAAGCCCTATCATCGCATGGATATTTAACAATCTAATCATGTGGGTAGCTGTGTCTCCATGCGAGCTTCTCTTTTTTTGATTTCTTATTTGCCATTTTAATTTAAACTTTGTGTTACATAGGTTTATTCAAAGGAATAAAAAGAGATATGAAACTTCCTCCAAGTTGCAAAACAGAACCAAAGGAAAAAACTAAAAATGGGTAAAATCCTTGTGAAGTAAAATCAAATATTAGATGCAATAGAGGTTTGTAGTGTCTTAAAAAGATCAAAACATTTCTATCCAACCAAATATGCCAGAGGTACAGGTAAAATCCTTGTGAAGTAAAATCAAATATTAGATGCAATAGAGGTTTGCAGTGTCTTAAAAAGATCGAAACATTTCTATCCAACCAAATATGCTAGAGGTACATACTCCCCTGATGCACATCCATTGTAGAGCTGGGAGGTTGTTTACACAGCAGTAGCTAGAGTAGATCCTTTTGCTCTCTCATTGCGAGAACTTGAGTTTGCTTATTCTAGAACCATGCCGTAGCTAAGAAAATGTCCTCGTTTGACTTTATTTTTGGTGATCTCACAATGATGCCATGATCACTTTCTCTACTTCTTTGCCCACAGCTCTTTATAGCATCATGTTGGTGCTTCGACCAATATCCATGGGGTGCACTAGCTCAAAGTCATCATAGTCTAGGAAGCACCATAACTAGGATTCCCCATTGGTAGAGAGAGAGAGAGAGAGAGAGAGAGAGAGAGAGAGAGAGAGAGAGAGAGAGAGAGAGAGAGAGAGAGAGAGAGAGAGAGAGAGAGAGAGAGAGCAAGCTATGGAGCTGCATGTTGCAACAGGTCTAAACAACAAGCTTGTTTGTGGGGGGGTAGGGGGGGAGAGAGAGAGAGAGAGAGAGAGAGAGAGAGAGAGAGAGAGAGAGAGAGAGAGAGAGAGAGAGAGAGAGAGAGAGAGAGAGAGAGAGAGAGAGAGAGAGAGAGAGAGAGAGAGAGAGAGAGAGAGAGAGAGAGAGAGAGAGAGAGAGAGAGAGAGAGAGAGAGAGAGAGAGAGAGAGAGAGAGAGAGAGAGAGAGAGAGAGAGAGAGCATGCTATGAAGGCCATGCATACAACTTTTTCATGGATGGAGAGAGAGAGAGTAGGCTATGGTTATTTTTGCTATGGTGATGAGGAGGAGAAGAGAGAGAAATAGATATACTAAGTTCTAACATCGAACCCTCCCTCCCAGTCCCACCACGTCCACAATCAGTTTTGCAATTGCCATTAATCCTTAAGTTTAAATATTTTAATCCTTCCATTTTTTCGAAAAAAAATCTTCTAACTAATGGGATCATATCATAGTAGTTTAGTCCTTGATTAAATATTTTAATCCTTCCAATTCTTAAAAAAAAACCTTCTAGGCAATGGGATCGTAGCATAATAGTTGGTTAATGGGTTGGGTTTCACCAAAGGCACAATAATTAAGCAAGTAAAAATTAGTTTGCTCATGCATAGTTCACAA
Organism: Lygodium microphyllum; assembly: GCF_053477565.2. NCBI lineage: Eukaryota > Viridiplantae > Streptophyta > Polypodiopsida > Schizaeales > Lygodiaceae > Lygodium > Lygodium microphyllum. The sequence goes on along the minus strand of NC_141151.1, from coordinate 72,853,389 downwards.
AAGATATGTGATTTTCTACCATAAAAATGTTTGTTTAGCCTAGTACTTTTATTGTCTATCATTCATTGTGATGAAATTTGAAGACATTACATGCACCCTTCAATGTCTTGCCATTGCATACAAATTGCCCTTCGATGATTCTCTCAAAATCTTTCCTCACCCTTTAAATCTTTGTTTCTAGGGACTCTAAAAAACCACATCAATGTTGCAAGTGTGGATCACTGCCTATAACTCGATTGCAAACATGGCTCATCGTAAATATCTATACCATCTCCATATTGATCTAGAAGATGAGTATGAAGCCATTCACAAGAGAAACTGGATGTTTGTTTAACACACCAAGTGCATTGAAGGCAATGAGATTAGAGGGTAGAAAGAATATCGATCTATGGAGATTGATGGCAGGTTCTATCTTATTTATGCCACAATGAGTAAGTTTAGTAAAGTAAAATGGATCATTTTAAGGCCTTATAACACGTAAAGAAAGGGTATTTCTCAATATCCTTTGAATGCATGTTATATAGATGCTTTCTTATGAGTGGATGCCCTAGGATTGATACTCTCAAGCCTAGAAGTGGAGATTGTAGGAAAATAATAACATCAATATGGTGACAATTGGCTACTTGCGCTTAAGTACTTGTGTTATTCTATTGTGTTGAAAGGGAGCATCGAGTTTGAAGTAAGTGGTTGTTTTGTTAATGTGTTATGAATTCACTCTTACATACATGACATGGTTTTTATAATCGACAAGGCCATTCTCCATCCAGACAAAGCAACAAGGAACGTGGAGAAAGCATCAAAGGCTATAGAAATATCATTCCTCCTAAAGCTATAAGGAGCATGTTGATTGAGAAGAGGTTGAAGAAAGCCAAGGAGTAGTGTGTTGAAAAGTTCCTGCAAGGGTCTTGCCTAAAAAAAGAAGACATCCAAAGAACCCTAGATAGGGTGGGGATTAGTAGACAAAGAAATCTATGCTTGACTGTTGAGTGTTGAAATGACTTGTTTTTTGGCTGATTTTTGTTGTTTTTGAGAGCTGAATGGTTGATTTTATGGGATGATTGGTTGATTAGGAAGTGATTTGAGAGTGTTTTGGATGATATTGATTGTGTTTTGGAAGATCATGATGTTTATTGATGGTTCTGTGATGTTCTGATAGGTTCTGTATACCTTCTGTTTTGCTCTGTTTTGGTCTGTTTTGTTCTGATTGTCTTCTGTAAGGAGGGATGGAGTATTGATTGATGAAGAATGAGATATTGTGAAAGCTTATTGAATGTTTTGTGAGAGTTTGGAATGGGTTGAGAATGAGTTATGTAGTTTTGATAACCTTCTGTAACATTCTGTAGGTCTTCTGTAGAGCTTCTGTAGACTGTTCTGTACTGTCTCTGTTCTGGTACTGTTCTGTAGACTGTTCTGTATGCTTCTGTAAGTGTTCTGTGGAATGTATGTGTGACTTTGGGAAAGTTTTCTAGCCTTGGAAAGAGGTGAATACAAGTGCAAAAGAGCTGAAAGAAGTGGAAGAAGTAGCTGCTGAAGATTCAAGTGAAGACTAGAGTGAAGTGACAGTAGTGAGCTGTGAAGAGACACTGTAGTGGCTCTGGTGACTCTTCATATCAGACATACCTCTTGGGAGGGGTATCCACGACCTAAGAGTGATTATTGAGAGTGATTTTTGAGAGATTGTAGTGAGGATATGATGTATTATTGATGGAGTGTGAGAGAGAGAGTCAGAGATAACCAATTCTACTCAAACTAAGTGATTGTATATGAGAGATTGAGAGAGAAGACTATGAAGATATTGAAGATGAATACTATGTGATGTATTTCCATTCAAGATGGTACTTCTTTGTTTTCTTTGTTCTATTGATGGATTTTATGAAGATATTGAAGAATATGGTTGATTCTATTAAAACCGTGGGAGATTTACATGATGCTGCATGAAGATTTGTTGTGCCTGGTGTTCTTTTCTTCATTGTGATCATATGAAATATGAAAAACAATCTTGTTGATGTTACAAGATAGATTTTCTTGCAAGAGAATTTCCTTTTCCTTGGTGTTCCTCTCGGAGCTCCATGTTTTTGGTGCGCAGCCGGGGAAACTTGCCATCAACAAGCACCAAAAGAGGCTGAAAATGAAGGAAATGGCATTGCCAAGAAGAGAAGAATTCAATGGATGTTTGTAAAGTTCATTCTTCTACTGAAGAATTGGAATTCCTCATAATCAAAGCCACTTTCCATAAGAAGTTCATCCCACAATGGCGGAAACACATCACCATCATGATGCATGCTCTATGTGGTGGACAGTTTCCTCTTCCTATTGAAGCAGCAGAAACTTGCATCTTGGTGGCAAACTGTTTGGGAACAAACTGAAGAGCAGAAACAGAGAGAATGAACATCCATGGAAGATTTGGCATTCATTGAGAAGTTTCCAGACAACATCAAGTGGGAGATTGTGAAGAAGCTTCAGGAGTCTTGGTCTATAGAGGTTCACAGGGACAAGAAGGAAAAGAGTTGGAATTTGTTTGTGGATGCTCAACAGCAAGATACATGGGATGCTTGGTGTACTAATAATCTTCTGTTTGTTCAATTAGCAACCCACTGGAAGTTGGTAGACAGAGTGTTTTTCACAACATACACTATTGAAACCATCGGAAGCTGGCATTACTATAATGATGGCACCACCACAATGCTCAGACGTATGCATTTTGGCACCTTCAGAACCGAATACCTTCCTCTGTGCAGTGGCATGAAAGCATAATTTAGGGACGTTGAGAGGAAAGAAGTAGAATAAATGTTGGCAAGAGAGTCCTCCAGAGACTGAAGCCTTCTGTTAACCCTCTGTGGAGCACTAACAACATAGTGGAGTCAACCCCCTGATGAATGATGCAATAAAAAGGCAAGTGTTGGAACGAGTCCAGAGGTACGTGAGAAGAGAGAAAGCAAGAATCAGAGCCGAGAGCGAGCTCGCAGCAGAAGCCGCCTTTGACGCCCTTGCGAAACTCTTTACAGAAGTCCCAATGGCACATCAAGCCCTTCCTCCTCCTGCTGGAGGTCCACTTCCAAGCCAGATCCGTCCTGGAAATATTGATGACAGACCAGCGAATGTAGTCCCATTGCCAGTTTTTAAGGGAGAGTACAATGAAGACCCCGATCTTCATGTAGCAGAGTTTATGGTAGCATGTGTGGCTAACAATGCCAGAACCCCTGAGCATTGGTTAGCAATATTCCCCGCCACTTTCAAGGGCGCGGCATTTCAGTGGTATGAGAGACAAGCAGCAGGAACTTTTGGCACATGGGACGACCTGAAGTTGGCCTTCCTTACTAAATTCAGGCGTGAAGGTTTTGAAGAGCGGATGAGAGAGGAATTTATGAACCTAAGTCAGTCCTCTGGAGAAAGAGTGGAAGCTTATGTCTCACGAATGGAATCCATCCTGAAGAGATGGACTAACCATAATCTAGATGATGGCATTCAGAAGGGGGTGTTTCTCAGAGGATTACAACCAGAAGTCCGTAAGTTTGTGGAGCTACAAAGACCAGCCACCCTGCAAGCTGCAACAGAAGGTGCAAGACTGTACGATGAAGTGGAAGCTAGATTGGTGATGAATACAGGAAGAGGAGTCCTACCTCCTCTGGTGCCAGGAATGATGTACCCACCAAATGCAGTTCCAGGGATTGTTCCCTACCCCTACCAACAGATGTCCCCGGTATCACAGTACAGTGCACCAAATCCACAGTGGCCACAATCCATGCCTCAAATGATGGCTCAACCACAACAACCATGGTCTCAACCAATTTCCTCAATGACAAGTCAGTAGCAACAGTGGAATCCTACCAACTGGAGTCAACAGCCAACAGTTCAAACAGGAGCACTGAATCAGATCTAGAACAGAGACCCCTCTGTACCGGCTCAACCCGTTTATGCAGTGATTACAGAGACTCCTCAAAACCCTCCTGCTAGTACATCCGGAGGAGAAAGCTTGAAGGATTATTTATCCAACTCAGTTGCAAACATAAAAAAGGAGTTGATGGATGTGATTACAGAACAACTACAGACGTTGAAAGTGAATACCGCTAGCATATCCAACGTTGCAGGAGCAGGAAGAGATGTGATGCGGTCAAATACTTGGTGTGGTAAGTGTCATCAAGCAGGTCATTTAGCCACTGAATGTACACGGAAACCAACCATCCCTGGAGCCTTCTGTTCCTACTGTTTGCGGAAGAATCATACAGAGGACATTTGCTCTCTGAAGGAGATGCATGATAGGAGAAGAAAGGAAGAAGACGCAAGATTCAACCTGCTGGAATCCAAAATGACCACACAAGATATTGGACCCAAGCCTAGAGAGTTTGGTCCTAATTTCGGACCCAGAATATTTCCTTCTCAAAGTTACAGAGGAAGACAGTCTGGCGGTGGTCAGAGATCAGAAGTGGAGTGTTACAGATGCGGAGAAAAGGGACACATCTCACCAAATTGTCCAAATCCTCGAAGGTCAGTGGATTACAAGCCCTTATGCAGTCGATGCAAAGGAGAAGGCCACACTGCAAAAGACTGTCTAAGCCCAGCCCCAGTGAAAAACAATGCTACTGATAGTCCGTCCAAGGCCCAAGAGCCTACCTCCAATTTGGTAGAATTGGAAGTTGCTGCCATCACGCGTGCAAAGCAGAAGGAACCACCTACCCAGAAAGAAAATAACCCTCCTGCCAGAACAGTGAAGTTCAATCTTCCACTAGAAGAACAGAACAGCACAGAGCCTAACAGTGCCGTACAGAGCACTATAGTGCCACAGAGAGTTACAGAGACAGTTACAGAGACAGGACCAGAGGTCCAGGATATAGAAGAGGAGGATGTGCCACAAGTGGCAGAAGAAGTTCCCATGATGCCTTTGTTGGAAGAAAGAGGAAAAATGAAAATGGGTATTGCCCCATTCCCTAACCGATTAGAGAAGCCAGTGGATCCTATTAAGGAATACAATCTGGTCAGAGATCTAGATACCTTTAAACCAAACCTCACATTTGGACAATTATTGATGTTGTCTCCCAGTTGCCGGAAAAGATTCAAAAGTATACTGACAAAAAGACGTGGTTTAAGGATTGCTCCCTCAATAGTAACAAAGCCCAACAAGGCTCCAGAGCCTGTAAAAGAAGTGGATGTGGCTAATGCTTTCCTAGACCCGGGTACTCCAGAGACTGGCGTGTGGATAGAAGGCTGCTTTATTGCAAATGCACTGATTGATGGAGGTTCATCAGTGAACATTATGACGGATGTCACAATGAAGGATCTAGGCTTACAAGGTGTGCAACCAACCCAATGGCTCATCAGACTGGCGGATCAGAGTAGAATCAAGCCTTTGGGCATTCTTCCATATGTGAAGACTACAGTGGCTGGAAAAGATTATTGGCTGACCTATTTGGTGGTGAAGCCAAACTCTTATGGTACATCCTATCCTCTGTTACTGGGTAGACCATGGCTTTTTGAAGCCAGAGCAAGGACGGATTGGTTTAAAGGAACTTTGACCTTGGGCAGAGGACCCAATAAAGTGGTGCTGAAACTGTATGGTTCTCAAAAAGGACATGGATCCACCTCCTTGGAATTATCTTCTGATTCCCCTAACGAGGCTACAGATGGAACATCAGCAGACGAAGATGCTGTCAAACAGATCCTTCCTAAGAAAATAATGGCACATTCTTTAACAGTGGATACTGTAAGCCGACTTCCAAAAGATGCAAAGCCATTATCAATGGGTGAATACTTCCTGCCTGAACCAGAAATGACTTCGGAAATCACTTCTGACAGTGAGATAGAAGCATGGATGTACTGCTCTCCCTGTTACATGGTCACAGCAGAAGCAGAAGCAGAGACAGAGGCAGGAGAGGAAACAGAAAATCTGTTCTTCTGTTACAGAGCTCCTACAGAGACAGAAGCAGAAGCAGAGACAGAAGCAGACGCAGAGACAGAGACAGAGACAGAAGAGGTTGGATATGAAATGGACGAAGAAGATTATGAAAGTGAGCTAGAGGGGTCTATCCCACCTGAAGAGGATACAATTGAGGAAGAAGTTCCAGAAGCATCAGAAGCAGACGAGCTCATGCTATGGGACAGAATGGCAATGGTACCATTTGGTTTGGTAAATGGATCTTCTCATATGCAAAACCTTTATAAGAAATGGATTAAGAAGAGCAAGCCGTCTTTTGAGAGTGGCTCCTGCCGTCCTAACCCATTTTTGCCGAAGAAAGATGATGATGATGCACCGTGCCAACAAGCACCAGTCCCACAAACCCAACAGGCATCAGAGGGTCCCTGTTATGTGACGTTCCTGGATGTGTCATCAGAAGATGAGTCTTCAAGCCAAGAGGTAATTACTCTTGAAATCAAACCCGAAACGGCGCTTATCCCATTCCAACGTCTTAAGAAGCAACCTAAGTCTCCACCAAAAGAAGAAGTTGGTTCTAGTGGGACATCAGAAGAGGACATCACTCCCTTGAAGGAGTCGAATCTGTATCCAGAAGCAGTCTGTGGAACCTTCATCCGTGAAGTAGAAGGTGAAAGGCAGTTAACCTTTGTGGATGCAGAAGGCACTGAACGCCACTTGAAGGTGGGTAGCAGTCTCCCAGAAGAGGAGTTGTCAACCTTGTACAACTTGTTGAAAGAAAATTTGGACGTGTTTGCATGGTCCTACAAAGACCTAAAGGGGATTGATCCCACAATATGTCAACATCACAATATGTCCCTTGAAGGAGTCGGATCTGTATCCAGAAGCAGTCCGTGGAACCTTCATCCGTGAAGTAGAAGGTGAAAGGCAGTTAACCTTTGTGGATGCAGAAGGCACTGAACGCCACTTGAAGGTGGGTAGCAGTCTCCCAGAAGAGGAGTTGTCAACCTTGTACAACTTGTTGAAAGAAAATTTGGACGTGTTTGCATGGTCCTACAAAGACCTAAAGGGGATTGATCCCACAATATGTCAACATCATATTGACTTGCAACGACAGAGGCGAATGAACCCGAATTATTCCACATTGGTGAAAGCAGAGCTGCTGAAGCTTCTGGAAGCCGAGTTCATCTATCCAGTGGCAAATAGTGAATGGGTTTCACCCATCATGGTTGTACCCAAGAAGAATGGCAAATTGCGAATATGTGTGGATTTTCGAAAGCTTAATTCCAAGACAAAGAAGGATCACTTTCCAATCCCTTTCACAGACCAACTGTTGGACACAGTGGCAGGACATGAGCTTTATTCCCTTCTGGATGGATTCAGTGGATACAACCAAGTCCAAATCGCAGAAGAAGACCAATCCAAAACAACCTTCACCACAGAATGGGGGACCTACGCTTATCGAGTGATGCCATTTGGGCTCTGTAATGCCCCTGCTACTTTCCAACGAGTCATGATGGCCGCATTTCAAAATCATCTGCACAACTTTATTGAGGTATATTTGGATGACTTTTGTGTCTATAGTTTGATCCGTGAACACTGGGACCACCTGGAGCAATGCTTTGATCGATGCCGGGAGTACGGGATTTCCCTCAACCCCGACAAATGCATCTTTGGGGTTTCTTCTGGAGTTCTGTTGGGCCACATTGTCTCTGCACAAGGGATATCAACAGACCCTACAAAGATCGAAAAGATCGCAGCTCTGGCAGCACCCACCAACCTCAAACAGTTGAGGGGATTCCTAGGCCATGTGGGTTACTACAGAAGGTTCATAGCTCATTTTGCGACAAAGGCAACTTCCTTGCACAAGCTTCTGAGGAAAGATGCAGAGTTTACTTGGACGGAAGAATGTGACAAAGCCTTTCACACTCTGAAGCAGTGTCTGATTGAGGCACCCATTCTGCAACCTCCTGATTGGACGAAAGAGTTCCATGTACACACTGATGCATCAATTGAAGGCTTAGGTGCTGTCCTCTGCCAGAAGGGCTCCTCAAAGTTGGATCAACCGATCTATTATGCAAGCCGAAAAGTCACTGATAGGGAACGGAACTATAGAGTGACCGAGCTGGAGTGCTTGGCAATGGTGTTTGCCCTGGAGAAGTTTCGCCATTACCTCCTATCTACCCACTTTAAATTTTATGTGGATCATGAGGCCCTGTCCTTCTTGATGAACAAAGCAGATGTGAAAGGACGATTGATGAGATGGCTCCTTTTATTCCAGGAGTTTGATTTTGAGGTGATTACTAAGCCTGGTCGTTCCCATGTTCTGGCTGATCATCTGTCGCGTATCCCACAAACTGCAGACGAGGAGCAGGATGATCCAGACCTCCCTGATGCTTCCCTATTCTTGGTAGAAACTGTCACTCCCTGGTATGCGGACATTGCCAATCTGCTGGCAACCCAACAGTACCCTCCTGGTATTTCTAGTCGGGAAAGGAAGAAGCTCATGCTAGAATCAGCCCCCTACACCCTGCTCGGCGGTGCACTGTACAAGAAGGGCAAAGATGAAGTGCTCAGAAGATGTGTTGCAGGAGATGAGATTGGGATTGTTCTGAAGGCTTGCCACGATGAGCCATGTGGAGGTCACTTTGCAAGAGAAGCTACAGCCAGGAAGGCTCTGCTAGCAGGATATTGGTGGCCTACCATCCACAAAGATTCCTATGATTACTGTAAAAGATGTGATGCTTGTCAAAGAATGGGAAAACCCATCAAGACAAGTGCCATGCCATTGCAACCTATCCTTCCGTTGAAGCCGTTTGAGAAGTGGGGCATTGACTTCGTAGGTCCAATCGATCCTCCTACCAGAAGGAAATAGAACCGATACATCCTCGTATGTACAGATTATGTCACAAAGTGGTGTGAAGCTAAAGCCCTAAAGCGGGACGATGGTAACAGCGTGGCCCTGTTCATGTACGAGAATATCATCACCCGTTTTGGCAGTCCCTTAGAGCTGGTAAGTGATAGAGGCACTCATTTCCTTAACAAAGTCATGGAAGAGTTGACAGAGTTGTATAAGATCCGCCATCGCAAGTCCACTCCTTATTACCCCAGAGCCAACGGCCAAGTCGAAGTCACGAATCGCATCCTCTGCTCGATTCTGACAAGAACAATTGCTGCACATCGTCGTGATTGGGACGATCGACTTACAGAGGCCCTCTGGGCGTACAGAACCTCTCATAAAGCAGCAACGGGACAGACACCTTTCCAGCTAGTGTATGGTACAGAAGCAGTTTTTCCTGTTGAACTGGAACTACCCTCTTTGAGAGTGGCGATCAAAGAGCGTTTGGGGGATGACGATTCACTGCAACGCCGTCTCCTGCACTTGGAATGTTTGGACGAAATTCGTCGGATGGCTCTACAGTGCATGGAAGCCACGCAAGCTCGACGTAAGGCTTACCATGACAGCTTCATCAAGCACAAGGAGTTCAAAGAAGGTGATTTGGTCCTAGCCTATGATTCACGATTTGGCAAGTTTCCTGGCAAGCTCCAACAGCGGTGGATGGGCCCCTATAAGGTACTTGCAGTCAACCCTAATGGTTCTGTCCAAGTGCAGACCGTTGATGCCTCTGATGATCCCTTTCTGATTAATGGATATCGCTTGAAGAAGTACTTCCCTCCTTGGGGATCTTGACAATTACGGACACTTGATCCTTTCCCTCGTTGGCACGGCACTGTACTTCTTATGATGCTACTTCTGATAGCCGTTCTTCAATCACTCCTGATGAAGTGGATGCAACCCTCTGTCCCCTCAAACCCCCCTTCCAGCCTTGATCTCTTATCCTCTATTTTCCACCAGCGACAGTGGCGAGGTGGGTTCTGACACATGGTCTTTCTACCATTCCCTTGTTCAATTTGAAGAAAAGAGAAAAAGAAAAAAAAAACAAAACATATTGGTCATGGGAGAAAAGGACTTAGATCCCTGTCATGCCGACCTATCCTTCGAGAAAAGGTGGAAACACCCTCGGGAATAGAAAAAAAAAGAAAAAAAAAAAAACAAATCTGTTATGAGAGAAAAGGAAGCAATTCCCTGTCATAGTAGGCCTCGTTCCAAGAAAAGGTGGTAAACACCCTTGGGCGAGAAGCTGGCTGTGGGAAAGGTGGTAACACCCAGCAGTCCAGAAAGTGGATTCATTAATTGATATCCCTAGGATCCAATTCCGACGCTGCCTCCCTTGGTACGCTGTGTCATGGGTCTCTTTGCAAAGTGACTAACTGTCCTCTAGCAGACGACATGTTCCTATCCAACACAATGTTTGATTTGATGGCTACCTCCCTGGGTACGCCTCTTCAACAACTGATGACGCGATCTTCATCGACAACCCCTTGAGTGATGTGAGCTTTCATCCTAACCGGATGGGGAAGTGAGTATAGGCTGCCCTCTGTATCTATCAACAGAGAGTGAGACAGAGGGTGGGGCGAGAGACTAGTCTTTTCCCTTCAAATCAAATGAGAGGTGAGAAGTGTGAATGAAGTGTTGCACGCACGGGATGGGCCTCTCAAAGCACAAAGCACGATTTGTTTCTGAGCACTGCACCATAAGGCTCCCTGGCCTTCCTTCTCGCACTGTATGCCGGCACAGGGCGGGATGCACTGTTGCACCATCAACTGCGCACAAGGCATACACCCTTTGCACAAGTGATTGTGAGGATTACATCAATGGGTTTCAGGAAAAGGCTGCCCTCCTATATCTATCAACAGAGAGTGAGACAGAGGGTGGGTTGAGTGTGACTGGAGTTTCTTCAATCAATTACCGAGAGGTGAGATTGAGGGACGTTACAACACTTGGAGTCAGGTATGTTCCTGTTTTCCTATGCACCCACGGGATGGGTTTTTACCGTCATCACAAGACACATCACCCTGTTCTGTGCACTGCACTGTAAGGCTCCCTTGCCTTCCTCTTTGCACTTATGCCAGACGGGTTGGACGCACTAATGCACCATCAAATGTGCACCCTGGCCTACTCCTTCTGCACCATTTCCCCCTTGTCGATTCCTCAACCGGGTATGAGATATGGGTTTTAATCATTCTTCCTCGAGTGATATTAGTCATGGGGCGAGTGACTGTTCTTTCATTCCAATTGAGTGACTGTGAGTTGAGTGTAGTATCCCTCATCATCGACGAATTTCCTGCGATTCCTTCCATCAGTTACCTCCCTGGGTGCTGCCGCGTTGTCCCTTCCATGAAGGACGTGCGCCGAGAAGATGCCTTGGTTCCTCCAGCGTTGACAACCACCATGGACGTGCCGTTGACATTCAACCTTGATTCTTGACGAAACGGGCCAAGTTTTTCTAACCCTACAACTTCTATTTCTTAGTGATGTTCATGTTTTAAGTGTGGGGAAGTTAGTGGATGGTCTGTGGCGTGGTCCTAGGTCCCTGTTGTTCGATTAACCCTATCCGTTAAGGTCTTAAGTGTGGGGACGCGTCCCTGCGCGTCTACATTGCATACCCATCTGCATATGCCTTATCTTGCTCATGCATGAATGCCTTGCCTTGCTTTTACCCTCCTGGGGTCCCTTCCCACCCACCCGGTTATGTTCCACCCACCCTTGGGGCTATTCCCTTGCAGTTTTCCTTCATTCCCTGATTTTGCGGTCCTGCCATGTGAATGCGTCCTACGTTCACCAAAGTCCCAATCCAACCTTATAGCCCTGTTCCCCCCATTGAATTGATCAATTTTCCTTTTTACCTACCCCTGTTCCGGTGCACGGTTTTTGAGTTATTAATTTTTGAAGCATTTTATGCAATTTAGCCGGTTTTCCATGTGAATGCGCTTTTCTTGCTTCAGAACCGTGATCTGACATTATAGCCCTGACAACCACTTTTCCCCTAACATTTTTTCTTTTTATTCCGCATTATTCCGATACACGGTTTGTCCGTTATTAATTTTCCGGTTTTTTAAGACTTTTTCGTGTGTATTTTTGACATCTTTCCATGTGAACCTGCCTATTTGCATCGGAATTCCAATTTGATTTAACAACCGTGTCCCTTGTGCCTTCCCCTACCTTTTTCCTTTTTCCTCCACCCTTTTTCGACTTCTGGATTTTTACTTATTAATTTTTAAATGAGTTTTCGGGAGTATTTTTGGAGTTTTTCACATGTGAACCCCTCCTATTCCCGCCGAAACTGCGGTTTAACATGATAACCCTGTGCCACTCCTTTCTGTGGACATTTTTCCTTCTTACTGCATGTCATTCCGGTGAATGGTTTGTCCGATATTAATTTCCGATCCCATTTTTGGGTTTGTTTTTTGGGTTTTTCCCATGTGAACGCGTCTTACCTTAGTCGGAATTATGTTTTGACATGATAGGATTGTCGGGCACATCTTTCTGCACAGTTTTTCTTTTTTCTGCACTTCATTCCGATGCACGAATCTTTCGATATTAATTTTTAAATTGCGTTTTTGATTCGTTTTTTGTGTTTTTTGCACGTGACCGCCCTTTATCCCTCCCGGAACCCCCGTCCCATATTTTTCTTGTTTCCCCCCTGTCGTCCTGCCCACTTTTTGTTTTTACGATATTTCGTTTTGAAGTCCGGATTGGGAGTTATTAATTTTTCTTTCTTTTTACGTTTTTTCTCGCGCTCGTTTTGCGCGTGAACGCGCCCTTTTTCGATTTTACGAATCTCCACGCGCCTCGGTCGTGTCCGAGTAACCCGTACCGTCTTCCTCGCGCCATTTCAATCCCGTCACGGCAAATTTTTTTACCCCGCCCCGCGCACGAGCGCGGGACGGGGGTACGCGCCTTTGCCCCCATCCCATGGCCCCCCCATGGGCAACCACCCTTTCCCCCCACCCTTTCCCCCCCCAACTGCCACCCCTTCCCCACCCGCCCGTGAGACTCTCTCTCTCTCTTTCTTTCTCTCTTTCTTTCTTCCTTCTTTCTCTCTCTCTTTCTTTCTCCTCCAGCCTCCCGCCCCGAGTTCCTCCTCCTCCCCCCACTCCTTCTCCTCCTCCTTGCGCCCTCTCTACTCCTTCTCCTCCCCCCACTCCTTCTCCTCCTCCCTGCGCCTCCCTGCGCCCTCTCTACTCCTTCTCCTCCCCCCACTCCTTCTCCTCCTCCCTGCGCTCCCCCCACTCCTTCTCCTCCCCCCAGTCCGCCGTCTCCGCCCGCGGCCTCTTCCTTCTCCACAGCGCCCGCGGCCTCTTCCTTCTCCACAGCGCCCGCCCGCAACCTTCTCCAGCGCCCGCCCGCGGCCTCTACCTCCTCCACCCTCCCGCCAGCGGACTCCCTCCTCCACCCTCGCCTCCACAGCGGCTTCCTCCCCCTCTACGACCTCCTCCAGCGCTTCCTCCCCCTCTACCACCTCCTCCAGCGCTTCCTCCCCCTCTACGACCTCCTCCAGCGGCTCCTCCCCCTCTACTACCTCCGCCCGCGACTGCCTCCTCCCCCTCTACCACCTCCGCCCGCGGCTGCCTCCAACCACCCTCCACCCTCCTCCTCCTCCTCCTCCTCCCCCACCCACCACCTCCACCTCCAACCCACCTCCTGGTTAGTCCTTAACTCTAGTTAGTTAGAATTAACTCTAGTATGGTTAATTAACCCCCCCATTAACTGCACCATGGTTAATAAAACCCCCACCATTTAACCCGAGTTAGTAATAACCTAACCTTAGTTAGTCATTACCTAACCCTAGTTAGTTATTCATTAACTATAGTTAGTCCCACTAACCTAACTAGGGTTAGTTCCCTACCCACTAACCTAACTAAGGTTAGTTCCCTGCCCACTAACCTCCCTAGGGTTAGTTTACCCCTACCCACTAACCTAACCCCTAGTTAGTTTACACCCTACTAACTTAACCATGATTAGTTGACTACCCCCACTAACTAACCCTAGGTTAGTTAGTCTCACCTAGGTTAGTTAGAACTGACCCCAGACTAACCTAATTGACTTAGTCCACCCTAGACTAACCCAGACTAACCTAATCAGCCTTGAATCACCTGACTAGACTTAGGTAGACTAACCTGACTTATCCCACTAACCTGACTTAATTGACTTATGTTTAATTGACTTATGTGATTAATGTGATTTAGGTGACTTAATTAATCACTACATTAATTTTTCCATAAAAAAATTTCAGAAAAATTTCTAAAAATTCCTTTTGCCTTTTGTCAATTTTTGGAAATTTGTCTGCTGGGAATTGCCTACCCTATAATTTCTGAAAATTCCACATTTCCTAAATTTACCCCTAAATTTCCAATAAATATAGAAAATTCATTTAAAAAATTGTAAAAAATCCTCAAAAATTCTAAAAACATTCTAAAAAATTCCCCTCACCTCCCTTGCTCATTTTCCATTTATTCAAACATAAAAAATCACAACTAAAAATAAAAAAAATAAATAAAAATAAAAAACCAACACAAACCAAATCAACACATCTGCTAAGGTGTTGTCATTGTTGTTTCATCAGTGCTCTTTACTTTTCCTTTACTGAAACTCTTCCGTGCGCATTCCTGCATTACATACACACCCCTTCCAGGTATTTATTTTATGTGCTTTATTTATTTTTTATTTTTTCCCTTAATCACAAATTAATTGTTAAAATGAACCTTTTAATTCACCCACAGTTTCCACGCGCCTTCGCGCTAAACACACATACTTTTTAAATTAAAATCAACCAGCCGTTCACTTAGCACGCGCTACGTGCGCTAAAGAGGCACTTTAAATTTTTTTAAATAAAATAAACCAGCCGTCACATGAGCACGCGCTGGCAAAAAAGCGCTCCACATCACCTTAATTTATAATCAATGAATTGCATTTAGAGACCCAGTCGGGAATCGAAGTCCGGGAATCGCATAACTGCACCGTTTAACCTAATAATTGGTAATTAAATTTATAATAAGGAACCGCCGTTTTCTTCTTAAGGTTTATCACCTAATAAAAATTCACCCATTCCTAATAATTGATTAAAATCAACCCTTCATTAAATTAATTCCCCCCTCACTGCACTTAATTCCCCTTTTTAATGAAGCGTTTCGTGGGATGGGTATGCGCAGTTCTTAGTGTTATGTTCCATGGTCTAGTCTTGGTTTATCACAGATGTCGTATTGATATGTGTCGGATATGGTATGGTTTTGGTTTCCTGTCTTAGTTACGGTTACGGGTACGGTATGCAGTTTTTTTTCTTTTGTTGCCTGATACGGGGTTCAGGGTGTTTGTTTGATGCATCGCATGAAGCTTTCGGTCGCATTTGTCTCAAGGTCATGTCAAATTTTTTCTAGGATGTGGTTTGCTTGGGGTTAGTAGGTCGGGTCACGTTTTGATTGGTAATTCTCTTATCCTTGGTTTTTGTCTGTTGGTTTGCAGGCATTCTCTTTGATTGTCTGTGTTTGTGGTGTGTGTGTAACCATCTGAATGGCGCCTTCTCATGCTCCTCCCCCTATCCAGTACATCCCATTAGTTAGTAGGGATTACTCGTCCCTACTTACTTTTGAGCCCCTCACGAAGGCAGGACTTGTTGCTTTTGTGGCCACTCCTTTTCCATTACTTCCAGAGGATCCGTCCTTATGTGATGAGTTCCTGGCCTCTTACAGCAAGAAGACAGGCGTAGTCCAAGGAATGTCTATGACATTGACGTCTCGAGGCTTAGGGAAGGCTCTGTCTCTTCCCTTCAAAGGAGAACCTTTTGTGACCACTTGTCAGCTCTTCTCTAATGAAGAGATTCTCAAGCTGTTGCAGAAGCAGACAAGGGAAGTCCTTGATATTAAGAAAGTGATAAACTCTTCAGGAGTTTCTTTTTCTATGATTACTGATCTCGTATGGAAGACGATGTGTCAGTTCCTTCAGGACCGGTTCATGCTTGCCAAAACGCCATCCCACTATTTGTCCAAAGAGCTTTTCACAGCTTCCAGGATGGTGCTGAAAGGAGTTGCTATTGATTGGAGCACATACCTCCTTACTAAAATGGATCAGCATTTTGTTAAAGTCACGAGGGGTAATGTTACCAATGTTACCTACGGATCATATTTGTCTACCTTCTTGACCTATTCAGGTTTACAGAAGACTGTACCTCCACCTCCTCCATTAGATCCAGTACCTCCTCCTCCACCTTCAGAAGAGTCAGCACCCATTGACATTGAGGATGATGATTCTCCGCCTCCCCTGGTCATACAATGTAAACACTTGAAGCGGGTAGCGGATAAAGCCCCTGCTGTACTTCCCTCAGTGCCTATCCCTGCTACTTCTGGCAGTGAACTCCCTGGGTATCTCACTTGCAATAACCTGTTCAGAGCACATCGAGAAGGATCCTTGGAGATCTCAGTTCCTTCCCTGAACAGTCTCGTCTCAGGAGATGCCATTCCTTTCCTCTGCAAGGATATTCAAAGTTCCATTGAGTTGTCTGTGACAGCCTGTGTTCAACAGCTGTACGCATCTTTCTATGAGGAGCTCATGCAGTCCAAAGACCAGTTGCATAAGGCAACATCTGAGTTAGCTTCTGCTAAGGATACCCTAGCAGATCTATTTAAGCAAATGGAACAGCAAACCCAACTGGTTGCCATCCAAAGCGATGAGATTTCTTCATTGAAGACCCAGTTACTCGAGGCTCAGTCACATGTTACTAGCCTTTTAGCAGAGAAGGAGAGGATGTCCAGCGAAGCGAAAGAATTCCAAGTTCTCTTAGATGACAAGCTTTTAGCTTTACAGATGGCTAATGACACAGTGGCCAACCAAGCCTCCCAAATCCAGCAGTTGCAAGATCAGCTTGCAAAGTCCCGCTCTGTTCCTCCAAGCCCTCTTGTTCCATTAATTCCTTCTCTTTCACAGCAGGACTTGGCTGCCCTACAGCGACAGGCTACTTTGTGCCCTCTATTCCAAGACAAAGTGGAAAGATTGCAGTCCAGAATGGACTTGTTATGGTCTACCTTTGAGCAGTTTCAGGAATATGTCTTACCAGACCATTCTTTCTTTGTCCACTACCACTTGCAGAAGTTGGTCTTCTATATGAAGCTTTCCACGATGGATTTACCTTTTCCAGAGGATGGTTGGAGTGGAGCTTGGTCTGCTGAGTTGTTGACAGAGGTAGTTAGAATGCTCTTTGAAGATTCTGTCATGCCAGACACCATGTTGCTGTCATACATGTATCTCCGAGGAGATTTGTTAATTCCAGATGAGGTAGATATGGCATGGTATGTGGGGGATGTGGTCTTACAGGCTGTTCTATATGTCAATCATTTGGAGTTGCGCATAGCTGATATGTTTCAGAGTTATTCCTCCAAAGTAGCTGATTGTCAGGATAATTCGTGGCATTCCATGATTGATTCGGTGGTCCTAAATCAAAGACAAAACACAGCTCCTACCTTTGTCCAGAGTACTAACCAACTGAGGATGGATCTCTTAACCTATCTTTCCAAACATAATCCATTTGATGCTACTTTCTTTGATGCCTATCATAGACGATCTCTCTTAGGACCTTCTGTTCCTACCCTCCTTTATTACCAACAATTGGCTCACCGCTATGCTATATATATTTCCCTTTGTCAAACTAATTCCACAGTAATTTTACCACTTCTTTTCCAACCTTCACATTTCCCTCAAATTCCTATTTTCACTTACTGTTCCTTTATTGAGGATAGGGTATTTTCCCCTTCTCCACCCTGTCCTTCACCCCTCATTAATGTACCCTCTACATTTCCTATTTATCAGTTAACACCGTTCCTTAGTGATTCCTTACAAATTTCTGCCACTCCTTCTTTAACCTTTTCTTCCTTTTATGATTTTTCCTATCCTTCCCTACATCCACTTTCCCTTATTCCATTACCCTCTCTTAACACTTCCATATCTCAACCACCTCAGTTGGTTAGTGACTGTGACGGTTTTGATACTCAGATTTCCAGAAGAAGGGGATGGAGTTCGGATGATTGCCTTACAGGACCGCAGATTAATTGGCCAGTAATTCCAGGAGAATGGACAGCTTCCAGTCAAGCTTATCAAAACTATGTTCATTTTGCCCAACAATATTCACAGTCTGCAGATCCCTCAGTGAGATTAACTGCTCACTTTGCTTGGTACCTGGCGTATATGCATAGGCACTCTCATACTGATTCAAAGCCTATTCCAAAGTTGTGCATGAATGTCAATGTTAGCATTGATTCCCAACAGCTGGAGATACTGTATTTTCATGCCCTCTGTTTGCCTAGCAGATACTTGGTCCTGTTGGAAAGGATGTGTTGTCTCCAATTTTTTCAAAATCCTCCTAAAAACTTTGTAGATGAATCCTTATCTATGGATCGATTCCGACAACATCAATCTTTTAAGAGGGATCATCTTCATTGATGCCTTTCCAATGTATGGTGGAAGCCTTTAATGCAAAACTCTCTTTTTGACGGAGTCATTCAGATGGTTGTGTTGTGTATTAGTGTTTGTGTTGTGAGTTCATGTATGTCAAACGAACGTGGTGGTTTCCTATTGGATTTCGTGTACGAGCTATGTTTTGGAGATTTATAGAGTTGGGGTCGTGGTTAGAGAGTTGAAGCTGATGCTGATGAAGAAGAAGCAAACTCTTATATCCTTTACAAATTTGTTGTGATTTTTAGTTTGATAAGAGGTGTTAATTTTAAAAGAGTTTTCCTTTCTTTGTATTTTTTTTATCAGAAACATGTTATAAGTTGGGGTCGTGGTGGATGGATTTTTTTTTTGCAAAGATATTGAAGATCAACGTGAAGCTTTTCAATGAACTTGTATTTCTTTTTTTTTCCTGGGTCGCGAGGACGCTTCCTTATTAAGTGTGGGGATATGTTGAGTGTTGAAATGACTTGTTTTTTGGCTGATTTTTGTTGTTTTTGAGAGTTGAATGGTTGATTTTATGGGATGATTGGTTGATTAGGAAGTGGTTTGAGAGTGTTTTGGATGATATTGATTGTGTTTTGGAAGATCATGATGTTTGTTGATGGTTCTGTGATGTTCTGATAGGTTCTATATACCTTCTGTTTTGCTCTGTTTTGGTCTGTTTTGTTCTGATTGTCTTCTGTAAGGAGGGATGGAGTATTGATTGATGAAGAATGAGATATTGTGAAAGCTTATTGAATGTTTTGTGAGAGTTTGGAATGGGTTGAGAATGAGTTATGTAGTTTTGATAACCTTCTGTAACCTTCTGTAGGTCTTCTGTAGAGCTTCTGTAGACTGTTCTGTACTGTCTCTGTTCTGGTACTGTTCTGTAGACTGTTCTGTATGCTTCTGTAAGTGTTCTGTGGAATGTACGTGTGACTTTGTGAAAGTTTTCTAGCCTTGGAAAGAGGTGAATACAAGTGCAAAAGAGCTGAAAGAAGTGGAAGAAGTAGCTGCTGAAGATTCAAGTGAAGACTAGAGTGAAGTGATAGTAGTGAGCTGTGAAGAGACACTGTAGTGGCTCTGGTGACTCTTCATATCAGACATACCTCTTGGGAGGGGTATCCACGACCTAAGAGTGATTATTGAGAGTGATTTTTGAGAGATTGTAGTGAGGATATGATGTATTATTGATGGAGTGAGAGAGAGAGAGTCAGAGATAACCAATTCTACTCAAACTGAGTGATTGTATATGAGAGATTGAGAGAGAAGACTATGAAGATATTGAAGATGAATACTATGTGATGTATTTCCATTCAAGATGGTGTACTTCTTTGTTTTCTTTGTTCTATTGATGGATTTTATGAAGATATTGAAGAATATGGTTGATTCTATTAAAACCGTGGGAGATTTACATGATGCTGCATGAAGATTTGTTGTGCCTGGTGTTCTTTTCTTCATTGTGATCATATGAAATATGAAAAACAAGCTTGTTGATGTTACAAGATAGATTTTCTTGCAAGAGAATTCCCTTTTCCTTGGTGTTCCTCTCGGAGTTCCATTGACTTTTGAAAGTTATACAAGAGACATTGAAGAAGAAAAGGGTCAAGGATTCTTTTCTTCCAAAGCCATCCTTAGTTCAATAAACAAGGAGTAACATCAATTAGTAAGTCTTGGAAGTCCTTGGCGAGCCATTTCATATCATAGTGGCACATGGCCACAAATTTAAAGACACTAAAGTGCATGCATAATGTATCAAAAGGTGCTAGTACCAATAATCCTTGCATTTATTGCATGGTCATGGCCAAGGAGTGCAATGCTTCTAGTTAAAACATGGCACCTAATAGACATACCAAAGATCCAAACTTTTAGGTCGTTCTAGACACCCCTTAAGAAACATCCATATGTGCACATTGCATGCCTTGTGAAGAATAGTTGAGAAAATTGTGCATCTATACATTGGATTTTCATGAAAGATGCAACCTCAAAAAAGGCTAGGGATGGTGCTATCGGGGCTATTGAGGGGGTTTTGTCAGACATTGATCTCCATTGGGGGATGTTGAGATGGCAAGCTCAACACGTGTGGACATTGATGATGGACCACCTGGCTAGATGAGTCCACACATCTACACTTAGGACATTGGTGGTCATTATGATACTCACATGGCTACTCACTTATCACTTATTATATTTAGTTTGTTACACCTACCTATAGCTGGCAAAGATGTAACTCTAGTCGATTAGTGTAATCAGTTATGCACTGTTTGACTTAGAAGGCCACTTTCCTTTATGTTGTATCTTATCTATACTTTGTGTACATTGTAGAGTGTGTGGAAGAAGAAGAAAAAACCAGTAAGAAAACGTTTTGGCCTCCATCTCTCTTGTGTTCTTGCGTGAGCTTCCTCTTGTGTATACAGTGTGTGTTTGGTGCAGCAACTCAAGCAAGTCCCCCGACCACGTGATGTCGAAGGGTTTTCGAAAGCAAAGTCGCGACCACAGAGGACCTTGACGAATTTCAAGATAGAAGATCAATCAAGCGAATAAGCACGATGAGAAAATGATGCCAAGTAACAATTGTATTACTCCCAAGATGTTTACAAAATACAAGATGAATTCAAATCTGATTAGTCCACTGGTTTTAGGCCACCCGATTTAATTCTGTTGCATTTGTAGATCCTACATCCATGGTTAGACTGAATACTTTGCTGACTGCAATCCACTTCTATGCTTTCTGGAAAGGCAACTTCTTGTAAACGTATTTTAACCAAAACGATAAACTCAAGCATTAACACCTTGACCTCAAACATTGTGCATAGAAATCAGGAATTCAAAGATACAACACTATCGTGATCTTCTTGGATTCAGGCTGTCTAGTGAGACCATAAAAGGCTTCTTGTACAGGACGCTAGAAATACAAAGGCACAAGCTTTAATGACCTTCTGCTATAATGATCATATGGATCTTTGAAGCTCCTCCTTACATGTCAGCATGAGAAGAAAAATGCAGGCTTATTGACACAAGTTGGTTTGTTTTGCCCTTTTGTGTTTCTTTTAACAGTTGAGAACTCTAGGATTCAGTCAGAGCTGCCCAATGCTGGCTGCCATAGCTAGGCTCTCGCTTTAGATGCACCAATTCTAGTTCCCCCAATTCTGTCTTTCACGTGCATCCCAATACTTGCCTGTATAGATCCACGTTGGCTTTTCATCACCAAATGATGGTGTCTTTTTCTGTGACACACCAGGAACCCTCTTCTGAAACCACTTGCATTAACTGCTTTGCGAATGCAGCCATCTGTTTAGCATTGAGATCTACCTTTATACCTTTGAAGATCAATCCAAGAAACATTTCCATCTTTGAAGACTTTGTAAGTCCAGGAGAAAACAAAATTGCATAAAGAGCACGATAAAAACGATCACTAGTGGCATGATTTTTTTTTACTAGCAATTGATACAGGAGCATCAATGCTTGCACTCCAACATTAAAAATTTTAGAGTGGACCAGATCGAGAAGCACGGGTGTGTGCTCTTGAATTATAATATCTATCTCATCAGCTGCCACAAACGGGAAGGCCCTGTTCACACCAGTAAGTAGTGCAGATAACAAACGTGAATCCATCTCAACTGCATTCTCAGCATTGGTAACAAGCTGTTTCTGACTTTGGCTATCAAGACTCTTGGTCTTCTTCCTATGTTTCCCATCCTTGCTTTCACGTGCATCCAAAACCACGAGTTGTCAAAACCTTAAAAAGAGAAAAGTAGATATCGATGAGTCTTTTTTCGAGTTTTTGCCCATCTCCTCTATTGTTGAGTACTATTTGATTCAGAAAGACCACTTCAGGTCCATTCTTGTCCAAGTTCTTTCTGCTTTTTCCGAGCTTCACATTGCTTTTCTTCCAGGTGGAGTTTTTCTGGTGTGAATTCCACAAAAGACCCCTTTCCTCCATTTGCTTGAATAAGCTTTTGTACAATGCGACCTTCAAAACGAGCACCATATGACGCATACATGCTGCCATCAAGTTCTCATGGCCTTGATATCCCTCTCTTTTTCAATGTGGCTTTTCAGCATACAACATGCAGTTCTCTCCAACAAGCGTTATGCTTTTTCCCTCTTCCTATTCACAACAGTAAGTTCCCTGTTCAGGCCCAATGCTTTGCAGCAAAAAGCAGGGGCTGCCTTGCTTTGCTTTCACACTTGGATCCTCCTAATATTGTCCACAGTCACCAAGTTTATCAAGTCTATGCAAAGTACTCGACTCTTGTCCACCAATAGAATCCCTTATTTGTCAAAAACCTTTCCAGTAAGACATCCCTGCTCTCTGCTGCTGGCTTTCTGAAATCGAATACGACTAAATTCACCATTTGAATGGTTTTTTTTTAAAATGGTGAGTTCCCCATAGTTGTCAATCCATAACTCTCCAACAACCACATTATGAATGCAGGTTGTTATTTTGCTCCATGTGAAGTGGTCTCCAAACCTCGGGATGCACAAATGTACTACTCCAGTTGAAAGAACCTCAACACTTTTGCCCCAGAACTTATTCTTGATTTCAACTTCGCCATATTTTGTGTAATCTTAAAGCATATTCTCACAATGAAATGCCAATATAGGTGGATGATGGCTTACTTGTTCTGCAATAAAACGACATCTTGCATCTGGGGATTGCCATTCATATGTTTCTCTAACACACGGGTTTAAGATGATAACTCAAAACACACTTACGGGAAAACTAGGGATCATACACACACAAACACGCAAGCCACACAGAGAATAAAATGCAAACACAACGACTAGGTATACACAAAACATGAATGTCACACACACAAACTTTTTGGTGGATTCCACACCTCGGATACTCAGCAACACGACATTCACCCCCTCTGATCCGGCACATCCTCCGGATGGACCATCTACCCATGATCATTGTCGTCAAGATCCACTTACAGATCAATCTCTTCATTGTCTATTTCCGGTATATCAGCAAGGTTATTTGTCATATCATCTGTCTCTTCTACTGGAGTTTCTTCTTGTTGCTCTTCTCTTGCAAATTCTTCAAATGCATAATCCTCATAATCTCTTTTCTTGAAAATCTTGATTCTTTTTCCTGCAATGGGCACTCTAAGCACTGTTCCATCCAATTCTGTCAGCTCATATGTTGCATTGTCAAAGACATGTCTACGGCCCAAACCATCTTTTCACCATCTTCCGAAGTGCAGTATGCTGATTTTCAAGGCTGCTATCAAAGACTAATACCCAATCTCCCTCTTCTATTGCTCTAGGCTGCAAGCGATGCCTGCTGTCAAACCTGTCTTTATTTCTAAGTCTAGCAACCTTCAACCTGTCAATAGCTAGCTGAATATCCTCTGGTCTTCTCTCCAACTGCCGGATCCAAAGAGCTAAGAGCTCCTCTCTTGTGAAATCCTCCTACCAATCTAAAACTGACCAAGTCAAAGCACAAGTCTCAGTCGGCATAACGGGTTTCTGACCATACATCAACTCTGCGGGCATATATCCTGTGGTAACACTGTGAGTCGTACGATCAGCCCACAAAGCAAATGGTAGAAGTCTCG
Organism: Lygodium microphyllum; assembly: GCF_053477565.2. Taxonomy (NCBI): domain Eukaryota; kingdom Viridiplantae; phylum Streptophyta; class Polypodiopsida; order Schizaeales; family Lygodiaceae; genus Lygodium; species Lygodium microphyllum. Next base: position 72,829,634 of record NC_141151.1, on the reverse strand, counting down.
GCCATTCTCCAATCCTTCCTCTGCATGCTTTGGCTAATGCTTTCACTATCAGCGGATGCCCTCTTTCATTCTTTCCATTTCCCTTTGGATTGTATGCTGTGGTTAGAGCCAACTTGATTCCTAGTTGAGAGAAAAACTCCCTAGCTTCATCTGCATCTAATTCACCGCGATCTGCAGTGATCTTACCCACACAGCCATACCTGCAGAAAATTTCTTCCAATAAGAACTTACACATTGCACTAGTGGTCTTCGTTCTCAAAGGTCTGCCCTCAACATGATTGGTAAGATCCTCTCTAGCCAATACAATATATCTCATCTGCCATAGACCCATCAGCATAGTAACCAAGTCAACTACCCATTGTTAGAAATCAAGCTCCACCCGTCACTTTGTCTTGGTGTGTAACCGACATCTGTGACAGCTAGTGTACAACTGTCTCCATGTGACTACATTAAATAAGTCGGGTTAGTAGCTAGTCAGTGACTTGACTAGAGTTAGCTAGTCTAGTCAGCCTAGTTTACTATACATTGCATTGGGTGGTTTAGTGTTATGTTGAATAATGAAGAAAAGACATTTGAGATCTTGAAGGCTCATGGAGATGGAGTTTTCCCTATCTCTCTCTCTCATCTTTGAACATGGTATGAGAGCATCCACAAGATTGGGATCTGTGGAGTAGAGCATTGCAGAAGAAGACTTCAAGGCTGATCTGAAGGGCTGGAAAAAGAAGAGGACTGACTATCATTTTCACTATTTTGGTCACACAGAGGTATGCATTGTTGAAGGAGATTAGCCATTGGTCAAGAGGCTGTTGGTGACCCTGTTGGAGCATCTGAAAGGCCCTATTGAGCCTATGCAAGCCTTGTATAGGCTTAGATCAACCATTGTGTACAGTAGCAATCCCTGCTGAATCAGTGTGAACTGCGCCTGTAGAGCTAGGTGGACTGCAACATGTCAAACATCAAATGGGGCACTTAGACAAGACTCATAAGGCATGTATGCTCACTCTTGAAGGTATCTGAAGAGTACAAGAGGCAAATGCTTGTGTGGGAGCTCTGTTATGAGCTGGAGTAACAGACACAGATCTATAATCAGTTCTGAACTGCTGTGAAAATGAATGGACAGCATGCATTCAGTCATTATTGACATACATGAGCCTTGTACTACACTCAAAAGGCAGCTTTAAAGCACAAGAATGTGTCAAAGCATGTATACATTGGATCAAATGTCTTGGAGCTGAGATTTCTTGCTCAAAACACTCAGATTTAAAAGGCATTGATAGGCTGAAAACTATCATACACAGTGAATAGCAAGCATTGTATCTTGCTGAAGCAATACATGTCACTTTGGAGCTTCTACCACCTATATGAACTGACATATGCATGGTGAATGTATGGAGGATTGTGGAAAGGATTGGATGCTATTGAATACTTAGATCTGGACTTGAAATAATTGCCTTGATAGTGCTTGGGCTGGTTATGAACAATTATGGTTATGAACAGTCATGTATTCCTTGACAGTGATTAATGAAGACAGGTTGTCTATGCCTACCCAAATGCTCATGTATTGAACCCATCACTTCAAAGTGAATGTATGACATGATTTGAAGACTTTTTGGAGCTGCTTAAAGCTTGTTATGCTGATTTTTGGTTGACTACAACCTGCAACCGAACTAGTTTACATTTGTACTTGCTGTTGTGCATTGCTTTGTGCTTCTATGCCTATGTATGGCTTGACACATGTACTAGCAGCCATCTGAGAAGTTCTGGGACATGTATGAATGTATGCATGTTCTTTTTAGACTTGAATTTGTTGCTGGTTATACACATTCTACGGTTTTTAGACTGCATCTTTGGTCCCTGGCAGTGAGGTTGCAGGAGTTTAAACTGAAGCAAATACATAGCATATGTATTGACTGTTTTACCTACGGGTTAGACTGTCTATTTTGGGACTTTTTTGGGTTATCAGTGGACTGAAATACCCTGGTTTTTTACTGCAATTAGTTGCAGAAAACTGTCATAAACTGTTGTGGATTGAACTTGGTCAGTCATACTTATTGGTTTGCAGGTAGTTAAACATCTGACAGACAATCTATTGCATCATGGCTAATGCACATGGGACTGATAATATCAATGAGATAGTTGGAGAGAAGTTAGACAACAAGAACTTTGCATTATGGAAATTCAGAATGAAGAACTTTCTAGTTGGCAGGGGTTATTGGGATCTATGTACTGGAGATGAGGTTGCTCCTGAATTGCTTGCAATGAATCCAACTAATGAACATAAAAGAGCTCATAGGCTATGGAATGAGAGAGCATGCAAGGTTCTGCATTGGTTTTCTCTATGTATATCTGATGCTATGGTAATTCAAATCATTGGATGTGAGACTCCGAAGGATGCTTGGGACATACTGATGAAAAATTATGGAACCATGATACATGCACGAAAGATCCAGTTGAAACAGTAGTTCAACAACATGTCTAGGAATGGCAGGAGTATCCAGGTGTATACCATGGAGATTAAGACCATAACTGATCAACTTGCTACCATTGGCTCAAGTGTATCAGAAGATGATATGATTGCTGTTGCCTTGAATGGATTAGGGAAAGAGTACAAAGCTTTTGACACATCCATTTCTATTAGAGAAGAGCCCCCTACCTGGGAAGAGCTAGTTGCTTTGTTGCTGCATGAGGAGGTCAAGCTTAGTTTGAATACAGGTTCCAGTGTATCTCAGAGTAGAGACATTGTGTTATACTCTAGCCAGTGTGGCAGAGGTTTTAGAGGTCGTGGTTCATTTCGAGGTCGTGGTGACACTCGTAATGCTTATGGACAGCAGTAACAGTAGGGTAATTGGCATGGTGCAAATACACAAGGCCAGCGTGGATTTGGAGGGTTTAGAGGCAGGGAGAGATCACCCCGAGGTAGGGGTGGTGGATCTGGTTCATGGCAGTCATTTGATCAATCCAAAAGGGACAAGGATTGCCATTATTGCGGCAAGTATGGGCACATTGTAAAGGATTGCTACAAGAAGTAGGGAGATATGAAAGCAAAGGGCAGACATCATGGGCACTATGCATCTTCCAGTGGTGTTCATGATGAGCAAGTTGATAGACTATTTGCCATGCAGCATGTATCCAAAAATGCATCGAGACATCATAGAGATGATAGATGGTACATTGACTCTGGAGCATCAAACCACATGACACCGCATGGAGAGTGGTTTGATGAGATGGTTGCAAGTACACATGGTCATGTATGTACTGGGGATGACACCCAACATGACATAAAGCATAAAGGGATTGTTCCTCTCATGATGCCTAATGGCAAGAAGAAAGGCATGCATGATGTATTACATGTACCGACCATAACAAAGAATCTTTTGTCTGTGGGTCAAATGGCAGAACAAAATCTGCAAGTGAGATTTAACAAAGATGGATGTTTCATTGAGGAGTATGGAAATGGCTGCAAGTTAATTGCCAAGGGCAAAAGAGATGGCAGGATGTTTACTTTGGATGCGATCATTCCGGGACTTAAGGCAGCCATGTTTTCTCATGATGAGAGTGCCATTCAGGATGTAGAGATTTGGCACAAGCGGATTGGACATGTCAATGTACAAAAGCTGAAATCTATGCAGTAGAAGGAAGTAGTACTTGGATTACCTAAATTCAAGTATAATGACTTTGGTCATGTATGCCTTGCATGTTAGTTTGGGAAGTAGGCACGGTTTCTATTCATGAGACATGTAAAAAACAACACTAGGCCTTTACAGTTGGTGCACTCTGATGTCTGGGGTCCTTCACATAATGCTTCATTTGGAGGTGCATGGTATTATGTCTCATTTATGGATGATTTTAGCAGGTACACTTGGCTTTATATTTTGAAGCATAAAGATGATGTGTTTGATGCATTCAAAGATTTTAAAAAGCATGCAGAGAATGAGTTGGGCTGCTACATATCATGTTTGAGATTAGATGGAGGAGGTGAATATGTCTCTAATTACTTTGATATGTATCTTGCTAAATATGGGATCAGAAGACAGCTTACTTGCAGCTATACACTGCAGCAAAACGATGTTGCAGAGAGGGAAAACAGGGTCCTGATGGAATCAGCTAGAGCTATGTTGAATGAGAAATGTTTGCCAAATGGTTATTGGGCTGAAGCAGTGATGACTGCTGTCTATGTGCTGAATCGAACCCCTACAGTAGTAGGGATTCATGATGTCACTCCATATGAGAGGCTGTATGGTCATAAACCTGATATTTCGCACTTGAAGGTATTTGGTAGCATTGAATATGTGCATATACCAGATGAAAAGAGGAAGAAATTGGATCCTAAGGCACTGAAGAGTGTGTTTCTGGGATATGCACATGAACGGAAAGCTTATAAGTGTTATGTACCTTCTACGCATGAGACACTCATAAGTAAAGATGTGGTATTTGATGAGTTAGCATCCTGGTATGGGAATCTTGTTGCAGTGCCTACTGATGGCTCACTCAGTATGAGTCGTGTTGAGAATACTCCTGTAGAGAGTACTTCCATGAGTGGTCAAACAGGTGATGTATCATCTACAATGAGTCCCTGGACAGGACGATTGTATAGTCACACTACTGCATCCACTGACACGGATATGCCAGTGAGGGGGAGAACAGATAAGGGAAAAGAAAAGGTTTTTGAAGATGTAACAGGTCCACTCACTGCAGGTTATGAGTCATCTAGCAGTGACAGCTTAGACAGTGAATTGGGGATTCCATCTGTTATGATGCCAGGTGCTAGGCAGAGTCGTTATGTGCCGCCTCATGAGAGGCAAGCTCATAGTGAGCCACAACTCAGGAGATCAGAGAGGGTCAGATGACCTGTTGATAAATACACTTACACTGGATATTCAGCCAATCATTATGCTTATATGACGAAAGTAACAGGTTTTAGAGAACCAAGTAAGTTTGATGAGGCAGTTGCAGATGAGGATTGGCGTGTTGCTGTGGATGAGGAATATTCAGCTTTGGCTGAAAATGCACATGGGATTTAGTACAGTTGCCTGAGGGCAAAACACCTATTGGCTGCTAGTGGGTGTATAAGGTAAAATGTAAATCAGATGGATCATTGGAAAGATACAAGGCCAGGCTGGTTGCAAAAGGGTATGCATAGCAATATGGTCTTGATTATGAGGAGACTTTCAGCCTTGTAGCAAAGATGGTTACAGTTAGAATTGTGATTGCTTTGGCAGCAGTTAGAGGCTGGAAACTATGGCAGATGGATGTAAAGAATGCCTTTCTGAATGGAGAGTTACAGGAAGAAGTTTACATGGAACAGCCTGAAGGCTATGTGCATCCAGAATTTCCAGCACATGTATGCCGGTTGAAAAAGGCATTATATGGGCTGAAACAGGCACCCAGAGCATGGAATGCTCGCATCAGTAGTTATTTGCAGCAACATGGTTTCCGATTGGGTGATGCTGATCATAGTTTGTTTGTGAAGAAGATAGATCGTGGCTATGTATTCCTAGTTGTCTATGTTGATGACTTGATCATTACAGGAGATGATGAAAGCGGGATTGTTGAAGTAAATACATGTTTACAAGCTGAGTTTAAGGTCAAGGACCTAGGAGAGTTGAAATATTTTTTGGGGATTGAGGTTGTCTCTACACCTCAAGGCATATGGCTACTACAGAAGCAGTATGCTCAAGACATGTTACAGAAATATGATATGGCTGAGTGCAAGCCTATGGATACGCCTTTAGAGCAGAATGTCAAGCTGCAGATTGATGTTGGGACAGAGATTGAGAATGTTGCCATGTACAGATAGATGGTAGGCAACTTGATCTATCTCACGATCACTAGACCTGACTTGAGTTATGCTGTGGGGCTGATCAGTCAGTTCATGCAGAAGCCTCGCAAACCACACTTGGATGCAGTCAAGAGAATTCTAAGATATGTAAAGAGTACCACAGATCATGGGCTATTTTATGCATATGGGAAACCCCTTGACTTGATGGGGTATACTGATGCTGACTGGGCTGGTTGCACTTTTGACAGGAGGTCAACCAGCGACTATGCATTTGGATTGGGTAGTAGCATGATCAGTTTGGCAGAGTAAGAAACAACCTACAGTTGCACTGTCCAGTACGGAAGCAGAGTATCGTGGTGCGACCTTAATGGCATGTGAAGCTATGTGGTTATAGAAGTTGCTGAATGACTTGGGAATACACTTGGACAGCAAAGTAAGGCTGTACTGTTACAATTTAAGCAGTGTCATATTAGCAAGCAATCCTATTTATCATGCAAGGTCGAAACACATTGAGGTCCACTAGGCCATCTATTACTTTCATAAACTCCACGAACTATGAGATTAATCTCTGAACCATGATCCACCAAAGCGACATAAGGCACCTATTTCTCTCCAATTTTTACCATTGTTTCTGTAGTTGCACTAGCCCAATGACTCCATGAAAAACGACTGCACGGTACCAAGATAGGCTCATCAGTTTCAGCATGATGCATAGGCTGAACCCTCTTCTCTGTTTGTGGAAAAACAGAAGCATTCTCGACCATAACCTCATCCTCATCCTCATCCAACTCCCCAATCAAAACTCCCTGTGTATCAGTAGTAGGCAATGTATGTCTTTTTCTCTTCAGGTTTCTTGGAACTGATCTTGAAACTCTCTTTTCGAGATGCCTTAAACCTAAAAAATAGTAAAAGTCACCTCAATGCCAAGTATCTTATCACTATCATTAAAGATTTTCTTCATATCCGTAGATGTCTCAATATCGGACATTAATCTAAATCCTGGCTGCTTTCTTTGTCTAGGTTCATGCCTCTTTTCTTTCTTTTGAGCATCCTCCATTTGTAGTTCTGGTCTTGGTGTCAAAGACGGCCCTGCAGTAGGTGGAGTAACAAACTCACCCCCTCTAGTCTTTTTAGCTGCATTTGGATTCTCTTCATCTCTCTTACGCTTCTCCTCAATAAGTACATATGCTCCCTGAGACTTAGCCAAGTAGGCATAAATAGTGTACCTGTCAATAGGCGAATCCCAACATGTCTTAGATCTAATGCTAGAACCTACACTAGTCAAAACAGTTTGTTGGATTTTCCCCTTGTTTGCCGTCTCTATAGCATAGGTCCATAATGCTGACTGACTCTCTGATCTTTTCTCAATCTGCACTCCATATGCAGAAGCATCTTCTCTAGTTGCCACATAAGAAGTATGCGTAGCCATGTCATCTACTAATTTTTTCATTCCGCCTTTCCCAAAATTGGTAGCAAGCGGAGCTCCTATTTCAGTCAACCAGATCTTGCCATCTTGTCCCCAAAATGCCAAATTCTTCCTCCTTGCATCTTGAAAAGATTCACAATCCTTGCAATGCTGATGGTCCGTACTATCACACCAAATACATCTTCAATCTCTCCTAGATGCACTAGGAGCACTAGAAGAAATAGTAGGTGCGGTTGAGGCAAACTGATCTTTTAATTTCCCCACCAATTCTGCTTTAATTGACTCCAGTGTCAAATTTGTTATGCCTTTGATTATGTCATCAAGAGAGGAAGGAACCAAAGGAGCGGATGATTTTGGAGCAGAAGGAGCCGGCATCGGTCTTGGAATAGGAGGATTAGAAACAGTAGGCACTAGCATAGGCCAAGTAACTGGCTGAGGAATGTCAAGAATCGCGTGGTGGGGGGAGTTGGTCAAGATGCTGCGCCGAACACACTGAATGCACAAGGAGAAGCTCACTCAAGAGACAAGAAGAGAGATGGAGGCCAAAACGTTTTCTTGCTGGTTTCTTCTTCTTCTTCCACACTCTTTACAATATACACAAAGTATAGATAAGATACAACATAAAGGAAAGTGGCCTACTAAGTCAAAGAATGCATAACTGACTACACTAGTCGACTGGCGCTATAACTATGCCAGCTGTAAATAGGTGTAACAACATGAATATAATAAGTAATGAGTCAGTGGCCATGTGTGAGTCATAATGACCACCGACGTGCTAAGTGTAGACATGTGGACCCATCTAACCAGGCGGTCCATCATCAATGTCCACATGTGTTGAGCTTGTCATCTCAACACTCCCCCTCAAGCTCAATTGCATCTCTGCAACTCCAAGTAAGCTTCAAAACTTTTGAAGCTTCTCTGTACCCAATGCCTTCGTGAAGATGTCAGCTATCTGATCCTGTGTGCTGACATACACCAAGTCAATCTCACCTGCTAGTACCTTCTCTCTCACAAAGTGGTAGTGTACCTCAATATGTTTTGTCCTAGCATGGAACACAGGGTTTCTAGCCAACTGTATACTGCTCATGTTGTCACAATAAATGACAACTAGACCTTCCACCTGCACATCCAAATCAGCCAATAACTTTTGCAGCCATACTACCTCACATGCTGCAACAGCAGCACCTCTATACTCAGCCTCTGTACTCGACAAAGCAACTGTAGATTGCTTTTTGCTGCTCCAAGCAACTGCTACACTACCAAGAGAGAACATGTATCCGCTGGTAGATCTTCTATCAGACATACTACCAGCCCAATCTACATTTGTGTATCCAAACACCTATACATCTGTACCTGCCTCATAGAAAAGTCCATAATGTAATGTGGACTTCACATATCTCAATATGCATCTGATTGCATCCAAATGTGGCTTTCTAGGTACTTGCATAAACTGACTCACAAGACCAACAGCGTAGCTCAAGTCTAGCCTTGTAATGGTCATGTAGATCAAACTCCCCACTATCCTCCTGAACATATTAGGGTCTTCTATCTCATCCCCAACATCAACACTCAACTTTACATTATGCTCCAATGGGACTGAAAGTGGTTTGCATGCTGTCATACCATACTTGGACAACATATCCAAGCCATACTATCTTTGGGATAGCCATATACCATCATCACATCTGATCACCTCAATGCCAAGGAAGTATCTTAGCTCACCTAAATCCTTCATCTCAAACTTCTTCTTCAAAGAATCCTTGACTTCAGCAATCCCACTATCACTATCACCTGTAGTAATCAAGTCATCCACATAGATGACTATGATGACCAAACCTGCATCTCCCTTTCTCACATAAATTGAGTGATCAGCATCAGAAATATAAAATCCAGTATTGACAAGATACTCTTTGATCTTGTCAGACCATGCTCTAGGTGCTTGCTTGAGCCCATAGAGCGCTTTCTTCAACCTGCACACATACGTGGGATGCTCTAAATCTTCATAACCTGCTAGCTGATCCATATACACTTCTTCCTGCAAATCACCATGCAAGAAGGCATTCTTCACATCCATTTGCTGCAACCTCCAACCTTTGGCTGCTGCCAATGCAATCACACATCTGACAGTTGCCATCCTAGCAACTGGACTGAAGGTTTCATCATAATTTATGCTATATGTCTGGGCATAGCCTTTTGCAACCAGCCTAGCTTTGTACCTGCTAATAGAACCATCTGCATTGTGCTTAATCTTATAAACCCATTTACATCCAATGGCTTTCTTGCCCTTTGGCAATGATACTAGATCCCAAGTCTTATTGGCCTCTAATGTCGCCATCTCCTGATCCATTTGCTGCATCCCAATGAGCATGACCAACAGCCTCCTCAAAGCATGTGGGCTCAACATCCTCAACTAGTTTCACCATATAAGCATAATGGTGAGCTGCATAACCTTCAAAACCAAATCTTTTAATAGGGTATCTGACCCTGCTAGATCTGCGTGTCACTGGATCACTTAATGGAGTCTTTGCATTAACGCGTGCTCTCTGCACACCTGGAGTCCTCACTGAAGGAATGCCAAGCTCATCATCCAAGCTCTCTGAGCCACTAGAATCTCCATCAAGAACTGCATCAATTCCTTCTGACACTTTATTCTTTCCTTTTTCTTTACCTGTAGTGCTACTAGATGCACCCGAAGATGTAGAGGTACTCCTTAGTCTCCTAGACCAAGGACTACTAGATGATGTCTCTGGTCCACTAAGAGTCCGTGATTCTTGCTTTTCAGCCTGCACATGAGTGTCATGATCATCATCATCATCTAATGCATCACCACTAGATGCATACCAACTGCTCATTTCATCAAATATGACATCCTTGCTCACTCTGAACTTACACGTGGTAGGGCTATAACAGCGATACCCTTTCTGCTCTAAAGAGTATTCAATAAAGACACACTTTTCAGCCTTTGGATCCAGTTTCTTTCGCAACTCATCTGGCACATGAACATACGCAATGCAGCCAAACACTTTCAAGTGTGAAACATCAGGTTTCTTACATGTAAAACATTCTTTGGGGGTCATATCATGAACTGCAGCTGTGGGAGTTCTGTTCATAATATAAACAACAGTATGAACAGCCTCAGACCAAAAAAGCTTAGGCATATTCTTTTCAGCCATCAAGGCACGTGCAACTTCTGCAATATGCCTGTTTTTCCTTTATGCAACCCCATTTTGCTGTGGGATATACCTGCATGTGAACTGTCTCTTTATCCCATGAGACCTCAGAAAATCACTGAACTCATTTGAGAGGTACTCTCCCCCTCCATCTGACCTCAAGCACTTTACTTTCAAGCCTGTTTCTCTTTCAACTGCAGCCTTGAAGGTTCTAAAGTGCTCAAACGCTTCACTCTTTTCCTTCATAAAATATACCCACAGATTTCTAGAACAATCATCAATGAATGTGACAAAGTATGAACTGCCTCCAAGAGATACATTTTGTGTATGCCCCCAAATATCCGTATGTACAACGTCAAGGATATTTCTGCTTACATCTCTGTCATATGAAAAGGGTTGACTTGCCTGCTTACCAAACTGACATGCTTCGCATACCTTATGAAATTCTGCAACTTTAAGTGTAGGAAAACCTGTAACCAACCCTTTGGACTGCATTAATTTCAGCCTTTGTACATTTGCATGTCCAATGCGTTTGTGCCAAATTTCAATGTCTGCAACAACACCTTTTCCTTTGGCATACATAGCAGCATTCATAGTAGGAATTCCAGCATCCAAAGTAAACATACGTCCAACTCTACTTCCCTTTGCTACCAACCTGCACTTGTCATTGAAGTCTTCTACAAAGCAGCCCTTTGCATTAAATCTGACTTGCAGCCCTTGCTCTACCATTTGACCGACTGACACCAAGTTCGTTGTAATAGATGGCACATGTAATACATCTGAAAGACTCTTTGTCTTACCATCATGCAAGGACAAGGGAACTTTTCCAATGTGTGAAATTGGGTGGCATGAGTCATCACCCGTCTACAAATAACCTGCATTCTGCAAATCTTGCATCTCTCCAAACCATTCTGCATGGTTGGTCATATGATTGGATGCACCTGAATCAACATACCAAACATCTTCATGTGTTCCCTTTCCTGTAACAGCATTCAGCATATGCTGCATAACGAACAAATGTTCATTTTTGTCTTCATTCTGTAGTGAAGACGATGCATAGTTTCCTTGCTGCAACTTACCACTGTGGATATCATCTTTCTTAGCATAACATTGGGCTGCAATATGACCTGTTTTGCCACAGTAGTGGCACACAATACCAGAGTTGTTAGAACCCATGTTCTACCATCCACCTCTTCCTCTAAATCTCCCCTTGCCTCTAAAGTTACCATGACCTCTTGAAACCTGCATATCGCCAAATTGCTGATTCAATCTGTTTTGCTGGTTGTCACTACCACGTCCTATACCATAACCTCTTGAAGAGAACCTGCCACGTCCCCTTCCTGAACTGGAGTAGAAAGCTTGGACATGTTCACCACTTCTTTTAGATGTCTCACTCTGCATGTTGATTTCTTCAGTGATCATTAGAGAGACCAACTCATTGAAATCTGGGAATGGCTTTCTAACACCACCCAAGGTTGACGACACCAAATCATCATCATCAGGCATTGCATCAATCTTTGCCAATGCATCTGCAATGCTCCTTACCTTCAATGCATACTCATTGATAGACATCTTCCCTTTCTTCAATGTATTCAACTCTTGCTTGAGTTGAATCTTTCTTGCCTTTGTAGTTACAGAAAACATACTTTCAAGTATGGTCCAAGCTGTATATGCATTCTCTGCATTTCTAATGTGTCCCAGCATATTATTATCAATTACTGCAGACAACCAATACATGACCTTCTTGTCTTTTGCATTCCATTCCTTTCGTGCCTTTGTCTCTTCTGCAGTTGGAGGATCACTCACCTCCGGCTCCTTTTCTTCACCTGAAGCAAACTCGTAGAGGCCTTTTCCAATAAGGAAGTTCGTGACACGAAACTTCCATGATGGGTAGTTGTTCTTGTCGAGCTTCTCAATGATGGGGCTTCCATTGTTCTCTGCCATTATCACAAAATTAATACCAACAGTAAGCAAATATTCTGCAACCCTCGACCTGTAGTGCACAGCAATACACCAGACAGCCTTTTTCATTGTCTGCTCAACAATACATGCAATCTGCAACCTGTTTGCAAATAAACCTTGTGTTTACTCACTGGTAAATACCTTTGAACTTACAGATCTAAAATTTGTAACCTGCACACCCACGTTCATCAATACAGTCGAAGTCACAGTGTACCCTAAAACTGCTGTCCACAACCTTGCGGCTCTAAAACGGGCCCTGAAACGGCCTCAGATGCCCAAAATAACAGTGGATAGGCCCTAAAGGGCTCGTCCGCAGAATACTGAGTGCTCTTTGTGCTCACCAAATCTCACTGCAATATGAGATTTTTCTCTGCCCTGCTTTCGGTGCCTCCACAGGCACTATCCAAGAGAAGGAGTGGAAGAATGGGAGAGATTCTTACCCGTGGCTTGCTTGCTCGAACCTTGCTTCTTCTCCTTCACTTCAGCCTTCGAAATCAGCCTCTCTCAATGGCACAGCTCTGATACCATGTCAAGAATCGCGTGGCGGGGGGAGTTGCTCAAGATGCTGCGCCGAACACACACAAAATGCACAAGGAGAAGCTCACTCAAGAGACAAGAAGAGAGATGGAGGCCAAAACGTTTTCTTGTTGGTTTCTTCTTCTTCTTCCACACTCTTTATAATATACACAAAGTATAGATAAGATACGACATAAAGGAAAGTGGCCTACTAAGTTAAACAATGCATAACCGACTACACTAGTCGACTGGTGCTATAACTATGCCAGCTGTAAATAGGTGTAACAACCTGAATATAATAAGTAATGAGTCAGTGGCCCTGTGTGAGTCATAATGACCACCGACGTGCTAAGTGTAGACGTGTGGACCCATCTAACCAGGTGGTCCATCATCAATATCCGCATGTGTTGAGCTTGTCATCTCAACAAGGAAGAGAAGAAATGATAGGGGTAGAAGCAGACATAGGAGCAGAAGATGGTATCGGTGTCATAGATCCATTCTGTAGGCGGGTCTTCCATATCCGCCTCTTGTTCAAAGTCAATACCGCATCCTGGGCATCTTGCCAATCTGTTTTAAGACCCATAGGCTTCGTATGATCCTTAAGAAGCTCTCCTAATTCTTCTTGAAGAGCAGGATCTGCAGCTTGCAAGAAAATCTCAACTTTCTCAATATCCAATGCTCTTTGTTCAATGGCATCAAGCTGACTATACCTCTCTTCAAATTCTCGGATCAATTTTGAAGCAGTTTTGTTTGGCATGTAGACCCACTCTCGGAATGACCGCCGTGTAGCCATCCCAAAGTCCTCAAGAAAATACTCCTCTTTCAAGGCCTTAAAATCTTGCCAATGCGAATTTTGAAAGAAAAGATCAGTCACTTTTACCCTCAAGGCGGGTGTGACAAGGGGAAGAAAATATTTACTCATAAGTCTTGTCGGTACTCCAAAAAATCCCATCTTAATCTCATACATCTTCAAATAAGCCGATACATTACGACCCTCAAATAGCTTCTTTTCATTTTCAACTGCTTCAATCGCCTTAGTTGCGCTAATTGCATTCTCTTGCTCCGAATATAGTTGCCTTTGCTGAGACAACTGTTGTTGATGTAACTGCTGTTGTTGCTGCATATAAAATTGTGTCTGCTGATTTTGAAGTTGCATATACATAGACATATTCTACAAAATCTGCTTTAAATCATCTATTAAAGTACTTGAACCAAAAATCGATGATGGAGTCGAAGTAGAGGACAAAGCAGGAATAGTAGAAGGGGCTGAAATTGATGCTGAAGTATCTCCCATCCTGAAATTTTTTAAATGCGACGCTTTCATGTCGGGTTCACCAAAGATGTCGAAGGGTTTTTGAAAGAAAAGTCACGACCACAGAGGAACTTGACGAATTTCAAGATAGAAGATCAATCAAGCGAATAAGCAAGATGAGAAAATGATGCCAAGTAACAATTGTATTATTGCCAAGATGTTTACAAAATACAAGATGAATTCAAATCTGATTAGTCCATTGGTTTTAGGCCACCCGATTTAATTCTACTACATTTGTAGATCCTACATCAAATTGTCCATGGTCAGACTGAATACTTTGCTGACTGCAATCCACTTCTGTGCTTTTTGGAAAGGCAACTTCTTGTAAGCGTTTTTTAGCCAAAACGATAAACTCAAGCATTAACATCTTGACCTCAAACATTGTGCGTAGAAATTAGGAATTCAAAGATACAACACTATCGTGATCTTCTTGGATTCAGGCTGTCTAGTGAGACCATAAAAGGCTTCTTGTATAGGAAGCCAGAAATATAAAGGCACAAGCTTTAATGTCCTTTTGCTATAATGATCATATGGATCTTTGAAGCTCCTTCTTACATGTTAGCATGAGAAGAAAAATGCAGGCTTATTGACACAAGTTGGTTTGTTTTGCCCTTTTGTGTTTCTTTTAATGGCTGAGAACTCTAGGATTCAGTCAGAGCTGCCCAATGCTGGCCGCCATAGCTAGGCTCTCGCTTCAGATGCACCAATTCTAGTCCCCCCCAATTCTGTCTTTCACGTGTATCCCAATACTTGCATGTATAGATCCACATTGGCTTTTCATCACCAAATGATGATGTCTTTTTCTGTGACACACCAAGAACCCCCTTCTGAAACCACTTGCATTAACTACTTTGCGAATGCAGCCATCTGTTTAGCATTGAGATCTGACTTTATAACTTTGAAGACCAATCCAAGAAATATTTCCATCTTTGAAGAGTTTGTAAGTCCAGGAGAAAACAAAATTGCATAAAGAGCACGATAAAAACGATCACTAGTGGCATGATTTTTTTTTACCAGTAATTGATACAGGAGCATCAATGCTTGCACTCCAACATTAAAAATTTTAGAGTGGACCAGACCGAGAAGCACGGGTGTGTGCTCTTGAATTATAATATCTATCTCATCAGCTGCCACAAACGGGAAGGCCCTATTCACACCAGTAAGTAGTGCAGATAACAAACGTGAATCCATCTCAACTGCATTCTCAGCATTGGTAACAAGCTGTTTCTGACTTTGGCTATCAAGACTCTTGGTCTTCTTCCTATGTTTCCCATCCTTGCTTTCACGTGCATCCAAAACCACGAGTTGTCAAAACCTTAAAAAGAGAAAAGTAGATATCGATGAGTCTTTTTTCGAGTTTTTGCCCATCTCCTCTATTATTGAGTACTATTTGATTCAGAAAGACCACTTCAGGTCCATTCTTGTCCAAGTTCTTTTTGCTTTTTTCGAGCTTCACGTTGCTTTTCTTCCAGGTGGAGTTTTTCTGGTGTGAATTCCACAAAAGACCCCTTTCCTCCATTTGCTTGAATAAGCTTTTGTACAATGCGACCTTCAAAACGAGCACCATATGACGCATACATGCTGCCATCAAGTTCTCATGGCCTTGATATCCCTCTCTTTTTCAATGTGGCTTTTTAGCATTTAACACGTAGTTGTCTCCAGCAAGCATTATGCTTTTTCCCTCTTCCTATTCACAACAGTAAGTTCCCTTTTCAGGCCCAATGCTTTGCAGCAAAAAGTAGGGGCTGCCTTGCTTTGCTTTCACACTTGGATCCTCCTAATATTGTCCACGGTCACCAAATTTATCAAGTCTACGCAAAGTACTCGACTCTTGTCCACCAATAGAATCCCTTATTTGTCAAAAACCTTTCCAGTAAGACATCCCTGCTCTCTGCTGCTGGCTTTCTGAAATCGAATACGACTAAATTCACCATTTGAATGGTTTTTTTTTAAAATGGTGAGTTCCCCATAGTTGTCAATCCATAACTCTCCAACAACCACATTATGAATGCAGGTTGTTATTTTGCTCCATGTGAAGTGGTCTCCAAACCTTGGGATGCACAAATGTACTACTCCAGTTGGAAGAACCTCAACACTTTTGCCCCAGAACTTATTCTTGATTTCAACTTCGCCATATATTGTGTAATCTTCAAGCATATTCTCACAATGAAATGCCAATACAGGTGGATGATGGGTTACCTGTTCTGCAATAAAACAGCATCTCGCATCTGGGGCTTGCCATTCATATGTTTCTCCAACACACGGGTTTAAGACGATAACTCGAAACACACTTACGGGAAAACTAGGGATCATACACACACAAACACGCAAGCCACACATAGAAAAAAATGCAAACACAACGACTAGGTATACACAAAACACAAATGTCACACACATAAAATTTTTGGTGGATTCCACATCTCGGATATGCAGCAGCACGACAGCGATTCTTGACATGGTATTAGAGACGGACCATTGAGAGAGGCCGATTTCGAAGGCTGAAGTGAAGGAGAAGAAGCAATGTTTGAGCAAGCAAGCATCGGGTAAGAAGCTCTCCCATTCTTCCACTCTCTCTCTTGGATAGTGCCTCTAGAGGCACCGAAAGCAAGGTCAAGCAAAAATCTCAGATTGCTAAGAGATTTGGTGTGCGAGCAGTTATTTTGGGTGTTTGAGGCCATTTCAGGCCCCATTTTAAAGCCGTAAGGTTGCGGACAACAGTTTTAGGGTACACTGTGATTTCGGCTGTATTGACCGAAAGTGAGTGTGCAAGTTACAGATTGTGAATCTGTAATTTTTGAGGTGTTTGCTGGAAGTAGACATAAGGTTTATCTGCAAACAAGTTGCAAATTAATCAGTGAAAAAGGTTGCTTGGTGTATTAGTGTGCACGTGCTGTGAAAGATTGCAGAAGACTAGCTTGCTGTGTTGTATCCTTGTTTGTGATAATGGCAGAGAACAATGGAAATCCCATTATTGAGAAGCTCGACAATAATAACTACCCTTTGGAAGTTCCATGTGACGAACTTTCTCATTGGAAAGGGCCTTTATGAGTTTGTCTCAGGTGAAGAAAATGAGCTAGAGCTGGGTATCCCTTCGATTGTAGATGAGTTAAAAGCATGGAAAGAGTGGAATGTGAAAGAAAAAAAGGTGATGTACCAACTATCTGCAGTTATTGATAATACTATGCTGGGACATATCAGGAATGCAAAAACTTCACATGCAGCTTGGACAAATTTTGAGAGCATGTTTTCAGTAAATACAAAGGCACGAAAGATTCAACTCAAGCAAGAGTTGAATGCCTTGAAGAAAGGAAAAATGTTTGTCAATGAGTATGTGTTGAAGGTGAGGAGCATTGCAGATGCTTTAGTAGTGATTGATGCAATGCCGGATGATGATGATTTGGTTTCATCTACTCTGAGAGGCCTTAACAATGAGAAGGCATGGAAATCATTTGTTACTTCAGTATATGTACGGAAGCCATTTCCAGATTTTGATGAGTTGATCTCTCTCATGATTACTGAAGAGATCAATATGCAAGGTGATTCGTCTGAAAGAAATAGTGAATAGGTCCAAGCATTTTACTCGAGTTCAGGAAGGAGATGTGGTAGATCCTCTTCGAGAGGCTGTGGTATGGGACATGCTAGTGATAACAAGAAAAATAGGTTCAATCAACAGTTTGGTGAAATACAGGTTTCTAGAGGTAGAGGAAACTTTAGAGGTAGGGAAGCTCTAGAGGAAGAGGTGGATGACAGAACAGAGGCTCTGGAAATTCTGATATTGTTTGCCATTGGCAAAACAGGACATGTTGCAGCCAATTGTTATGCTAAGAAGGATGATATTCACAGTGGTAAATTGTAGCAAGGAAATTATGCATCGGCTTCATGACAGAATGAAGAAAAAAATGAGCATCTGTTTGTTATGCAGTATATGATGAATGCCGTTATAGGAAAGGGGACACATGATGATGTATGGTATATCGATTTAAGTGCATCTAATCATATGACTAGTCATGTTGAATGGTTTGGAGAGATGCAGGAGTTACAAAACCCAGGATATGTGCAGATGGGTGATGATTCATGCCACGCAATTTCACACATTGAAAAGGTTCCCTTGTTCTTGTGTGATGGCCAGACAAAGAGTCTGACATATATATTACATATGCCATCAATTACAAAGAATATAGTGTCTGTTGGCCAAATGGTAGAGTAGGGTTGCAGGTCCGATTCAATACAAAAGGTTATTTTGTAGAAGACTTTAATGATAAGTGCAGGTTGGTTGCAAAAGGAAGTAGAGTTGGCCAAATTTTCACTTTAGATATTGGAATTCCTACAATGCATGCTACTATGTATGCTAAAGGAAAAGGAGTAGTTGCAGATATTGAAATATGGCATAAACGTATTGGACATGCAAATGTGCAAAGGATAAAATTAATGCAGTCTAGAGGATTGGTTACAGGGTTGCCTTCTTTTAGAGTTGCAGAATTGCATAAAGTCTGTAAAGCATGCCAGTTTGGTAAGCAGGCGAGACAACCCTTCTCGCATGATAGAGAAGTGTGCAGAAATATACTTGATGTAGTACATACAAATGTTTGGGGGCCTACACAGAATGTATCTCTTGGTGGCAGCAAATACTTTGTCACATTTATTGATGACTGTTCAAGGAAGCTATGGGTATACTTCATGAAGGAAAAGAGTGATGTGTTTGAACACTTCAAATATTTTAAGGCAGCTGTTGAAACAGAAATAGGCTTAAAAGTGAAGTGCTTGAGATTAGATGGAGGGGGAGAGTACCTCTCTAATGAGTTCAGTGGCTTCTTGATGACTCATGGGATAAAGAGGCAATTTACTTGCAGGTATACACCACAGCAAAACGATGTTGCAGAAAGAAAAACATGCATATTGCAGAAGTTGCACAGGCATTAATGGCTGAAAAGAATATGCCCAAACATTTTTGGTCTGAGGTTGTCAATACTGTTGTTTACATTATGAACAGAACTCCCACAGCTGCAGTTCATGGGATGAATCCTGAAGAATGCTTTACTAGAAAGAAGCCTGATGTATCGCACTTGAAGGTATTTGGTTGTGTTGCATACGTTCATGTGCTAGATGAGCTACAGAAGAACCTTGATCCAAAGGTAGAAAAGTGTGCTTTTATTGGATAATCTTTAGAGCAAAAAGGGTATCACTATTATAACCGTGTCACAGGTGAGTTCAGAGCGAGCAGGGATGTTATCTTTGATGAGATGGAAAGTTGGTATACATCTGCTGGTGATGTTTTGGATGATGATAATGATAAAGACAGTTATGTGCAGAAAGATAACAAGAATCACGGAGTCTTAGTGGAACAGAAACATCATCTGATACTACACCTACAGTGAGCCCTTGGTCTTGGAGACTAAGGAGTAGCCCCACATCTTCAGGTGGATCTATAAGTGTTGCACGGAAGAACAAAGAAAAGAAGAAAGTGCTTGATGATAATGATGTAATTACCAATCATTTGGGATTTGACGGAGATTCCAGTGGTTCACAGAGTTTGGATGATGAGCTTGGTATTCCTTCAGTAAGGACACTAGGTGTACAGAGAGCTCATAGTAAAGTAAAGGCTCCATTGAGTGATTTGGTGGTACATAGATATAGTAGGGTCAGATACCCTGTTAAAAGATTTGGTTTTGAAGGTTATGCAGCTCACCATTATGCTTATATGGTGAAACTAGTTGAGGATGTTGAGCCCACTTGTTTTGAGGATGCTGTTGGTCATGCTCACTAGGATGCAGCAATGGATGAGGAGATGGCTACATTAGAAGCGAATACGACTTGGGATTTTGTACCCTTACCTAAGGGTAAGAAAGTTATTGGCTGTAAGTGGGTTTACAAAGTCAAGCATAATGCAAACGGTTCAGTTAGCAGGTATAAGGCTAGGCTGGTTGCAAAAGGCTATGTTCAAACATATGGCATAGATTATGAAGAGACATTCAGTCCAGTTGCTAGGATGGCAATTATTAGGTATGTGATTGTTTTGATAGTAGCCAAAGGTTGGAGTTTGCAACAAATGGATGTTAAGAATGCCTTCTTGCATGGTGAATTGCAAGAAGAAGTGTATATGGAGCAGCCTAAGGATTTAGAGCATCCCACATATGTGTGCAGGTTAAAGAAGGCACTGTATGGGTTGAAGCAAGCACCTAGAGCATGGTCTGACAAGATTGGAGAGTATCTTGTCAATATTGGATTTTGTATTTATGATGCGGATCACTCACTTTATGTGAGAAAGGGAGATGCATGTTTTGTCATCATAGTCATCTATGTGGATGACTTGATTATTACAAGTGATAGTGACAATGGGATTGCTGAAGTTAAGGACTTCTTGAAGAAGAAGTATGAGATGAAGGATTTGGGTGAGCTGAGATACTTTCTTGGTATTGAGGTGATCAGATGCGATGAGGGTATATGGCTATCCCAAAGCAGTATGGCTTGGATATGTTATCCAAGTATGGTATGACAACATGTAAGCCTCTTTCAATACCATTGGAGAAAAATGTGAAGTTGAGTGCTAATGTTGGGGATGAGATAGAAGACCCTACTATGTTTAGGAGGATAGGGAGTTTGATTTACATGACTATCACAAGGCCAGACTTGAGCTATGTTGTTGGCCTTGTTAGATAGTTTATGCAGATGTCTAGAAAGCCTCATTTGGATGCAGTTAGACGTATATTGAGGTATGTGAAGTCCACTTTACATTATGCACTTTTTTATGAGGTAGGTAAGGACATACACGTCTTTGGATACACAGATGCAAATTGGGATGGTAGCATGTTAGACAAAAGATCTAAAAGTGGATTCATATTTTCCCTTGGTATTGCGCAGTTACATGGAGTAGCAAAAAGCAACCTACACTTGCTTTATCGGGTACAGAGGCTGAGTATAGAAGTGCTGCTATGGCAGCATGTGAGGTGGTATGGCTGCAAAAGTTATTAGGTGATTTGGACGTATAGGGCGATGGTCTAGTTGTCATTCATTGTGACAACATGAGCAACATACAACTAGCTAGGAATCCAGTGTTCCATACTAGGATAAAACACATTGAGGTGCACTACCACTTTGTGAGAGATAAGGTTCTTGTAGGAGGGATTGACTTGGTATATGTCAGTACACAGGATCAGATAGCTGACATTTTCACAAAGGCATTGGGTGCAGAGAAGCTTTGAAAATTCCAAAGCTTACTTGGAGTTGCAAAGATAGAATTGAGCTTGAGGGGGAGTGTTGAGATGGCAAGCTCAACATGTGTGGACATTGATGATGGACCGCCTAGCTAGATGAGTCTACACGTCTACACTTAGCACGTTGGTGGTCATTATGATACTCACATGGCCATTGACTTATCACTTATTATATTTAGTTTGTTACACCTACCTACAGCTGGCAAAGATGTAACGCCAGTCGATTAGTGTAGTCAGTTATGCACAGTTTGACTTAGAAGGCCACTTTCCTTTATGTTGTATCTTATTTATACTTTGTGTACATTGTATAGTGTGTGGAAGAAGAAGAAAAAACCAGCAAGAAAACGTTTTGACCTCCATCTCTCTTCCTGTGTTCTTGAGTGAGCTTCCTCTTGTGTATACAGTGTGTGTTTGGCATAGCAGCTCAAGCAAGTCCCCCAATCACACGATTCTTGAAAGGGGAATGCTGTGATTGAGGCAAATCCTTAGAGATCCAAAAATGAAAATAGCATTCCCAATAAACCCTTGATAGGTGGGTAGGATCTGTAGGAACCATGTACTTCATCCATCATAAGAATTCTCATTTTGCATAAGGATGCAAGTCTCCCAATTCTCAAACCTTCGATCCAATGGCATGAGCAGTATATGATACATAGTAAGGGGCCCTCAAATATTGGAATCCATATCATTACCAAACACCTAAAATGTATGTCACTTCTTGACCATAAGTATTTTCTTTTCATTCAGTGGAAGGGTATATCCTCCACAAAACCTGGTCAGCACATTTGTGAGCACAAAAATGGAGAAGCTTACATTTTCTGACGAATATTCATTGTGAAAAATTATAATTTGTAACAACAAAATCATTTATTCGGATCAATACACAATATTTCTTTGTAATATATCACTTGAACGTCTGTTTGCGTGTATGTACCTTTGTATGATCCAATTTGGAAATGGATTGTGAGAGAGCTACATCTTTTTTGTGGCCTATTGTCTTGGAGTGATTGGGCAATCGATGTCCTTGAATCCCTTGCTCGCATAAGGAAGTTGTCTTGCTGTTAACTAGCACCTACTTCCAAAGATACATTCTTAGTACAAAATCTAGGAACCAGTGTAGACCAAGAATAAGAAAAGCGTGGATGTCTAGTGAGCTCATAATGTCTGCTAATAACAAAGAGTCTTAGTCATTTGACATCGTAAAACATCCACACACTCTTCATCATTGCAATAACACAAAACTTGCAAGAACAAATACAAATATTTTGCTATTTTTATTAGCACAAAATTTAAGCCGAGTCTGAATCAAAAAGTCTTTCATTCATTTGCAAAAAAATGGACATCAATAAGACAATGTGCTCTATAGTAGAAGTCAAAGATCGCAAAATGGCACATCACATGGCAAACTAAGTTAGAAAATTTTGTTAGCATTGCCCTTTAGGGCATATGATTATACAACTGTGTGGTGACAAGATGGTGCAGATTCTAAAAAAATTGCCTATTGCTAACTTCAATTAAGTGGTCCAATTAGCCTTGAAATTTGTGGATATATTGCATTTTGAGAAATAAGAGTTTTTAGAAAATTAAAGAAAAAGGGTGCTCTCTCTCTCTCTCTCTCTCTCTCTCTCATGCAAAAAAAGGGCAATGCTCTTGCGTGCAATAATGCGCCCTTGTTACTATTATCTGAAAGTACATTTGCTTAGTCAAACCTTTTCTCACATGCCCCTACCTTTTGATTTGCAATAGTATAGGCAACTCCAATCATGAATATTGATGCCATTCATGAAGATTGATACAGTGAAAAGTGATTTGCTTATTGATTCATGTTCTTTAAAAAAAAGGTGTACACCTCACTATTGTTTCCAAGACACCAAAAGTAACTCAATGGTTCTCCTACACCTAAAAATGCACACATCTTACAAAAGTTCATGCATCTCACAATTATGCATAAGGCATTGATTGATCACGCCATTACTATTATGTAGAGGGCATCTGTAGTAAAAGAAGATGTACACATCTCACTCCTATGCAATGTACCCTTAATAGCCCCTACATTTGTTCCTCAGCACATTCATTATAACCAAATCTAATGATGCATTGATAGTTATGTACATGCAATTCTCTTCTATAGTGCGACCTATTATGTCATATGGATGTTTTGGGAAGAAGCATATATTCCCATGTTGAGAGATTAAGCAATCAAATAAGAAGTATAAGCCGCAAACATTGTATTCCTAGGCTTTTTATTCTTTACAATTACATCTATCCCAACAAAACTATCATCCCAAACATATTTGGAAGTAAACTCATTTATGAAAATCTTGAAATTTCCTAAAATTCACAAAATTATTCAAATAATACAAAAAAATTACAAATGTTCATTTCATGTTAGTGATGCAATTTGAGTCTTTAAATGTCAATATCAATTTAACTTTTTGAATCTCAAGGGTCCACACTTCTTTGGCATTGGTTTTAGGAGCTCATTTCACTTCATTAAAAAGTATAGCATAGTATATGATATCTCTAATATAAGATTTTTCACGTATTGCAAGGCATGTTAAAGATCAATTGAGCTTCAACCTATTATCATGTTGTATTCTACCCACTTATGCTTTCTAATTGGAGACTTTATCATAAAGGTGTAAATGCAATGTGTCAACAACATTATGATGCAAACATCGTAGAAGTATTCGTTACATTTCAATCTTTTACTACATTGTGGTTTATCCATTTACATTTCTAAAATTATAGGGCCTAAATTTAATCTCATTACTTGAAACATTTTATGAGAAATATAATGTGGCCCCAAACTAGTGTCTTAGTATGTTTAATGCATGCCCAATGCATGACATCTATGCAACATCCAAAAACACTATGCCAAAGGAAACATGGGACTTAGTATGTTGGTTTCAAGTTTGTACACAATTGACACAGTAACAAGATAATGAAAAGTATAAACAAGACTAATGAGGAAAATGCACATTACTTAATATTGCATGTCAATACTTTCCAAAGTGAACTTTTAAGCATTTGGATATAGTAAGTAGGTGCAAAGAGCATATAACCGAGCCATCAAGCATCCACACATAATAAATAGGTGGAAAGGGCATATCACTAAAAGTGAGCAACCCTGATAATGAGTAAAGTGTGGAAATCCATAAGTTCTCTTTATATGCTACACGTGCATCAAAATCAAAAGAGTTGGCATAAATGAGAGTTGAGAGAATTCATTACACAATACTCTCCTCAAAGAAATACTAAATCATTGAAGATAATAATTTTTAGCCATTCATATGTACATGAAAGAAAAGTGAAGCTAGAGGATAAGGGAAAAGCACCAATTAAGGAGACAAAACAATGAAATATAAATGTAGGTACTAAAAAGAAAAGGTAGAGAATCGAAGTAGGAGCCAAAACATGGCGTGTATTTTTTGGAAGTTACTTTAGGCTCAAAAAATATAGAAGTTTAATAATCCAAAAATATGTTAAGTCATCCGAGATGACAATGCAAGAGTGAATGTGCTACCACCTTGTGGATGCAGAGATTGAGAACATGAAGTTTGAGGAGAGGATTGTGGTGCTAAATGAGGTGTTGCTACTACTATTCATTGACTAGTTGTTACCTTGGAGGTGTACATGTTTGCGGTTGCCTTTCCACTTGTGGACTAGGTGGTCTTGTTGGCTATTCTTATGTGTGATAGTAGTTAGGGGTTGCCTTTTCACTTTGAGGGCTTGGAGTGTGGAGGTTGAGGTTTTTCTTATCACGATTGGAAGATCTAGGTGTGCTTGTAGAGCCATAGAGGCTACTTTTCAAGTGCAAATCCTTGTAGGTTGAAAATTGAAGGTCTCCCCAAAGGCGCTCTTTGGAAGTCTACTTGCCTATGTAGCACAAAATTGTGCAGAACTAGCAATGCTTATGCTCTTGATTTATGAACCATGAGTGGATATAAGCTTGGTATTCCTTGATGAGGAATGAGCACAAAGGTGCAATTATATTTGATGTTGGGAGTGTTTTTGTAACTATAGTTTTTGATGTGTTGTCCATGTATAGAAGTTATCATCATGGTGTGTTAGCTATTAAGTTCATCAAAGGAGAGTTTTAAGTGGATACTCCCTCTATATATATTGTGTATCATGAAGACTTGGCCATAAAAGTGTAATGCCTTATTTGAGCTACAAGAGGTCTTGGACTTGTATGTGCTTTAATGTATAAGCAGTAGCCTTATTCTATGTCCCTTTTGTCTTGAAGAGCCTTGTGTGTCTTTAGTTTGCAATGCCTTTGCGTTGTTGTACATTCAAGTTCCTCGATTAGTTTCATTCATACTTGGGGTATTACACAAATTTGAATAGCAATCCATGTTCAACAAGTTAGCAAACATGGATAGCAAGGACTTGACCCTACAGGGCCAAATCCCTTGTATAACAAAAATTTCTCCACACTCAATGATAGGAGTATCATCAAATTACACATATTGTGAAGATTGCAAAGAAATATATTACTTTGCCTCAACTCAATAATACGGTACTATACAACCCATCACCTTGTTGTAAATTATGTAAAAGTTGGAAACTAGCATACTTTTGGCACATTGTTGCTAGACATTGCTTGCATTAGACATATGAAAACAACTAGTTTTGGGTCATTTTATATTTCATATAAAGTGATTCAACTAATGAGATTCAACTTAGGCCCTATTTTTGGCAGAAATTCAAATTGATAAAACAATCATTAATTTCATGTAGTAACTATCACTTCTATGATGCATTATAGTATCGTTGACATGCTACATTTACATCATTATGACACAATCTTCAATTAGAAAGAATGATTGACTCGAATAAAATAATGGCGATTTGCTGAGGTTCACTTTATCTTTGCTAATGCATTATGATATATAAAAAACTTATATTAAAGAAATTATGCTATGCTGTATTTATAAATGATCCAAAATGAGCTACTAAAAACAATGGCAAAGAAGCTTGAGATCTTTCAGATTCAACAAGTCAACTTGTTGGTGATATTAAAGAACTCTTATTAGTGACAATAAGTCAGCTTCTTGGTGACATTAAGAAACTCAAATTTTTTGTTGACATTAAGGTTGATACATCTTAGGTATATTGTGATATTAGCCACGTCAGTCACATGAAATGGAAAGTTTGTGGATTCATTTTATAAAGTAATTTGAATTAAAAGGTGCAACACTCTCTTTATATAGTTTATATGCTTCAACAAGTTTTAAGAAAGTTGAACGTTTTCAAGGATTTTTCATGTTCATGGCAAGTGTATCCAAATAAATGAATATGCTTCCAAACATGTTTTGGATGATAGTTTTCTTACGCTAGGTGTGATTATAAAGAAAGTCCTAGGAATGCAATGTTCACGTCTTACTTTTTTTAAAATGATCAATCTCTGAACATGGGGATATATGCATTTTTCTTGAATATACATATGGCATAGCACATCATACACTATGAGGGAATTATATGTACATAACTATTAATGCATCATCACAATTGGTTATAAAGAGTGTGTGATGGTGAGAAAATATAAGAGTAGATTGCATAGTAGTGAGATGTGTAAAACTACTTTCACTATGGATGTGGTCTACATAGTAATGGTATAGGTGGCCAATGAATGCCTTCTATAAAGTTGTAAGATACAGATTTTTTAAATTTGTAAGGGGACCATTCAATTTCTTTGGATGCTTTTCAAACAATATTAGGGAGGTGCGCACATTTTTTGTTGGAATATGTAATAGTAAAATCAATCAGTTTAGATAGCATCAACATTCATGAATGGTGTTGCCTACACCATTGCAAATCAAATGTTAGAAAGGGCATGTGAAAAGAGGTTTGATTAAACAACCCCACTTTTATATAATAGTAACAAAGGTTTTATCTTAGTTTGGCTTGTGGTGTGACATTTTGAGTCTTTGACATCTATTAGAAAAATAATAGCAAAAAAGTGTATTACACAATATATTGTTATGTAGGAAAAAATCCTAACCAAATATTGTCTCCAAAAAGTAAGTACTCCAATTAGCACAAATGTCTAAATCACAATAACATTTTCTCACTGTGAATTATCCAAGTCAAGATCATATTATCAACACAAGTTGTCCCACAAAGTTGTAGATAACTTTTCACAAGCATAGTGTTATGGCAACCTTTGTCAATGTTACTAGCTATTGACTTATGCCATTATGATATACTTGACAAGGAACATATGATAAGAGTGTATTGAAAGTGGCACAAATAACCTTGTAACCTTCTTTCCTTGGTATTTTCAACCACGTGCAACTTGGTCGAGAAACTAATTGTCCCTTTCTTAGCCACTTCCAAAGTTAACTAGCTTTGGCTATCTAG
The DNA here is from genome assembly GCF_053477565.2 of Lygodium microphyllum. Classification (NCBI taxonomy): domain Eukaryota; kingdom Viridiplantae; phylum Streptophyta; class Polypodiopsida; order Schizaeales; family Lygodiaceae; genus Lygodium; species Lygodium microphyllum. The sequence goes on along the minus strand of NC_141151.1, from coordinate 72,801,892 downwards.
ACTTTAGTCCTTTCAACTTTCCCTCGTGTATTCATGGTGCTGCCTTGTAAGTCTCAAAAGATAACCTCATCTTTGACACATAGGATAATTCTATTTGAGCTAGTCCATGTCTAGTATATAGTCATAACACCCTAGTGGTGGTAGTACTTGAAACCTTCATGTCAAAGTGAATGATCACTTTCTCAACTTGCTTGTTGAAAGGGTTTCAAGAAGAATTATTAATCACTTGAAACTGGTAGAAAATACATGTAATATGAGAAAAGTTTGAGTGGTTGTCCCAAACCAAACAATTATATTGTGCATCCAAAATAGGCCTATTAGACTTGCAAAATCAAATATTTTAATCTTTTACATAAGTATATAGCCCTTGTTATGCTCTAAATTTGAGATTAGAACCTTATTCTAACATTGTATGCAAGAGTTATGGATGAAACAATGGAGTTTTGTCAAGTTGTCGATATACAACCTACAAATTCTCATTATAGGACAAGGTGTAGCCTCCACTTCTAAGCCTTATTATAGTCATGTGAGAACCAAGAGAGTGTGAGATTAACAATTCAATAGTTCATTACTCATTATCAATTATTTAACCCTTGTTGAAGCTACCTTAATAAGTTTTGAATCCTTTGCTCATTGAATAAGGGAAGTAGTTACCATTGATATGTTGTACTAAAATTGCTCTTAATTGAAGCATGCAAATAGAAAGGATTGTTTTTAGCTATGACTGCATTTGTTTATTGCTATGTCTTGCATTAAAAATGGTTGCTTTTGGCTTATCTATGTGAGCTTAAGGAATTTACATAATCACTAGACAAGAAAATAAATTAAGAACAAGATAGGTGATTTTGCATACTCCAAGATCAATGACATTGTGTTCCTAAAAGAGAGGAAGAAAAGAAACCACTACCTTAGACCAACACATCAATAAAAATCCCTAGTCACTTGTAACAAGAAGGTCATCCACATATAGGGGGATGATGACTACAAGCTTTTTTCTATCCTTGTTAACACACAAGTTAGTATCTTGAGGTACATCTTTTGAATTTTAAACTCGGTGACTTTTTGTGAGTGATCATTACAAGTACTATGTGAATAGTGCTCATTCTTGAAACTAGAGTGAAGGGTTCCTGTAAGTCAGACCATTTAATATGTTGAAATCTTGGTGCAACTAATTCATATCTCTACTTTCTAAGCTTCCATAAGTCTTGTACTATACCTTCTAGACCCATTTGGTGCCAATAACCTTCCTCTTGCTTGGTCAATCCACTAGCTTTCAAGTATAATTCTTCATTATATTGTCATAGTTAGCTTTCATAACTACTCTCCATGATGGATATTCAAGTAGTTCTTCCAAGTCAAATGGCTAACTTCTCTCATAGTCTAAGCGATCAAGGCTATATTGACTATCTAAGTAGAAGCCTTTCTTTTCTCCTCTATTCTCTAAGACCTCCTTCATCCATGTACTTTTTCATCAATAGATATTGGAGTGATTATATCCATCGTGAAGTTTCTTTGTTGATCACAAAAATGGTTTTTCCAATGATATGATGGCAAGTTGGTGAGTTCTCTCCTCATCATTTGAAGATGTTGCTTCCTCCTCCTTAAGGATAGGGATAGCTCTTGCGCATAAGACACAATCCATACCTCCTAGCAAAGATATGCAATTTGCTTTGGTGCTAAAGTATTGACTGAATGACAGAGAAGATATCCACAGGTTAAAAGAGAATTACGGGGAATTGTGACAGCCCTTAAATGTGATGAGGAGTATTTTATGGGTGCTCATGTCGTCATTGAGACCGATTGTTTGCCGGTATTGGGTATGATTACTAGTTGTGCTACTCCCCGGACATTGCTATGCTCTGGTGGATTGCATACATCAAATCTTTGAACCCTGAATTTCAGCATATTGCAGGAAGAGATAACCCAGTGGGCAGACATGTTATCTTGAGCATGTTATGAGAATGAAGATGGGATGATGGATGAGGAGGAAGAAGATGACTTTCTTGTGGCTGAAAATGATGTTGCAAGAGTGAATTTAGCAATGCAAGGTGTTGCTACAGCATTAACAGAAGCTTGGACAACAAAGAGGAGACACTTTAGATGTTTTGTATCTTGTGTAGAAGTGTTTCTGGAAGACAAATATGCAGGAGAGTGGCTGAGAATTGGTCAATACCTAATACAACGAGAGATGAATGGTCAGATGAGGAGTTTAAGAAAATCAAGAGGAAAGCGTATGGGTTTTTCTTAAAAGATGGATACTTATGGAAACATGCTAAAAAGAAACAGGGTATGCGATTGTGAGTTTTAGATGATAGAGCTTCACAAGTAAAAGTAATGCAAGAATTTCATGAAAGCTTGTGGGCTGGTCATAGAGGTGTTTGGGGTACTTTTACAAAGATTAAAGAAAGATATTGGTGGAAGGGTATGTATAAGGATGTTGCTCACTTTGTGGAAACATGTACAACATGTCAAATGTATTCATCTGTGAGACATCGGGATGGATTGCAACCCATATATCCATTGTCTCTTGATTTTAAGTGGGTGGTGGATTTGATCACAATGCCTACAAGTCTTTGGCAAATAAGGTATCTTGTGCTTGCTCGTGAAGACTTGACTAATCAAGTGGAAGGGAAAGCTTTACGTACTAAGACAACAAATGCTGTGTGTGCTTTTCTCTTAGAAGAGATCTTTTGTCGGTATGGCTGTGTGGGAAAAATTATAGCAGATAGGGGTGAGTTGGATGTAGATGAAGCTCATGATTTCTTTGCACGGTTGGGGATAAAGCTTGCTTTAACTTCAGCCTATAACCCTAAAGGAAATGGAAAAAGTGAAAGAGGTCATCCACCTATTGTGAAGGCATTGGCAAAAGCATGTGGAGAGAAGGTAAAAGAGTGGCCATGATTGCTCCCTTATGCTTTGCGGGCTGACAGATCAAATCATAGTGTCGTTACAGGATATATGCTTGCAGAATTGATGTATGATCAAAAACCTATCATGCCGTTAAAAGAGATGACAATCACATGGAATGTGCTACCTTGGGAGGAGGAGTTGAATTGAGAGGAGTTATTGGCCTTGCGCATTAGACAGTTGGAAAGAAAGTCAGAAGACATAGAGGCAGCTATTGCAAAGTTAAGGGCAGCAAGGATATAGAATAAGAAATGGTTTGACAAAAGACATAGATTGAGACCAAGAACCATACAAGATGGAAATTAGGTATTGGTTTATGATAGCAGTTTAGACAACCAGCATAGTGTCATGCATAAAGTTTCCAAAAGATGGTTTTGACCCTATGTGGTAAGACATGTGTTTGATAATGCTACTTGTGCATTAAATGAGTTGGATGGGACAACCATCAAACTTTTGGTAGCAGGGAAAAGAATCAAATTATTCAAAAGGTGAGAATCTACTGCCTATGAGTTGCCAGAATTGGAAGAAAATAGTGGTCATGATACAGGGGCTAGCCAGGAAGATATGGAGGATGAAGAAGCAAAGGATATGGTTGCAGAGGATGAGGAGGACTCAAAATCCAGTGACAACTAGGATTTTGGCACATACTAGAGGATGTGCAGGTTCAGAGGGGGTGGATGTCGTGATGTTATGAGGACATAGTGTGAAAAAGTATGGAATTCATCATCATCCGACTTCTTTATTGATCTAGAGAGTCAATGTGACCTAAGCCATTAGTACTAGTGTGAGTTGCATGGATTATCCAAAAATACTAGATTTTTGGATAATTTTAGCCTATTTTTGATATTATTTATTGTAAAAATCTGAAAAAGTTAGAAAAAGCTTCTAGATTAGGATGGCATGCAAAAAGCTAGTTGCTTTTCCAGCCAATTATGGGATTTTCACAAGAGGGACAGATTGACGAAATTGCACGCGTCACGATTGCTGTAAACAGGCTGAAAATTGCAGATTGAATAGAAAGAAGAAGGAGTGATCTAGGAGATCCGTGAGCAGGTGTGTTGAGGTTTTACCACCCTTTCAAAGCCAACAGAGCCATCAGATTTGGGTTTCGAGCAGCAGAGAAGAGCTGAATTTTTGATGCACATTTTGTTCTACAAAGAAGCTCCAGGAGATCTAATGCATGGAGATTGCTTTTGAGTAGTGTGAAGATTCCAGGTTCTTTTAATACATATTGATTCAATTCATTGTGCTTTGTCTTTGTAGTGTTTACCACTTGTGTATTCCCTATTTTCTCTTCCATCTCCTATCTCTACTTCCTTCTTCTTCTGATCCCCGGTGGATTCAACCTTTCGACAAAAACCCCTCTGATACCAAGCCCATCACCTTCCCTTCATGGAAGAGAAAAGAGAAAAGTATGGCATTTCCCTTGAAAACCGGGCCTACAACCAGCTCAAATTCAAGAGCATTCACAACATTGAAGAGGTGTTGGCCAAGGAGGAGGCTTCCAAGAGGGTTGTAGAATAGTGCAGCCTCGCCAAGTACATCGAAAAGTTTAGACAAGAGCCCCGACCATTCTAAGTGTGTTGAATTCTTAAGGACATATGACCGTGATAGGGAGTGTGGGAAGGTAACTGTAGGGAGGAGAGAAGAAGCCAAGAAAGTGTAGATTCCACTTAGTAAGGCCTTGATAGAGAAGGCACTAGGATTGGAACCAAAGGTGGAATAGAGGTAGAAGAGAGATGTTTATGCCATGCTGAAGATGAAAAAGGAGAACATCTTGACAAATGATGGCATAAGCATTCAAGATATCCCCAACTCAAAAGTCAGAATGCAGGCTAAGGTGATCCATTCCCACTTCTCCAACCAAAAATACAACTCACTTATGCACAAGATCAGCATGCTCGTGCTGGAGAGCGTGACGGCTCACTTGCTAGATGAGGTGGATTGGAATGGCTACATGCAGAAAACCATTGATCAATCTGCTAAAGCACTAGCCCTTGGAAGCAGACCGCGGTGGCTGGTGGAGAGTCCCTAGTGTCAAAAGTGTTGAGATATCGAGCTCCACTCATGACATGCCAGGGTGACCGTTGTGCATTTATGTCACCGACGTGTCAGTTGGCAGATGCGGTTGGTACACCGTCCATGAATAATAGCTACATGACAGCTATCCTTATCTACTCTAGTTTGTGGCTCAGTTAGTATGCCACCTTAGTTAGTTGAGTTTGGTTTAAGACCCATATATAGGGTTCTTCTATTTCTTTGTATTTGAGTTCTTTTGGCTTACACAACTAAGAAGAGGAAAACTGTTTTCAGCCTCCACCCTTGTGTGTATTTCCCCATTGTGCAAGCAAGAAAGCTACAAGTGAGACTCCTTCCTTCTCTCCCACAATCTTGACATGGTATCAGAGCCTTGTTCGTGGTAAGGAGCTCAAGAAAGCAAGCCAAGCTCATGGTGTTCTGGTAAGAGGAGCAGTGTTGCTTTCATTTTCTGTTTTGGGAGTAGATCTTTGCAGGTAACACAGCCGGAAAGTGCAGGAGTGCATTGTCTTAGGTTGAGACGCCCTTCGCGGTGAAGCAAGAGGGCAGTATATGCTGCGAGAGAGGGCTTTAGCCCCTTGACGACCTTGTTTTTTTGATTTGAGGCCATTTTGGGGCCTGTTTTGGAGGCGGAAGTTTTCTGCATGCACTCAGGGAAAGGCCCTGTTTTATGCTGTGCGACCATTGTTCTACAGGTCGGTGAATAGTTACCACAAAAATTGCATCGTATGCTTGTGTGCAGAGACATTGGGAGTTACAGAATCATCCTTGGTTCCTGTTTATGCAAAATCATCACTAGGAAGTGACTGTGTGGTCAAATACCACTTTCGCCAGTTTTGCAGATTTTCCCTTGTGAGGGTGAAACTGTGTTTTTTGCAGTGACATAATTTTTTGCAGTGTTCTGTAATGGCGTTTGATTCTCTTTCACAGATTGTCACTGAAAAGCTTGACAAGAACAACTTCCAAGCATGGAAGTTTAGAATGAAAAATTTCCTTATGGGAAAAGGATATTGGGAATTTGTTGCAGGAAATGAAAAAGAACCAGTTCTTCCTGATGTTCCCAATCGACAGCAAATGCAGGCATTTAAAGCATGGCATGAGAGAGCCAGGAAAGTTATGTACTGGCTGTCTATCAACATTTCAGACTCTATGATTGTGCATATTCAAGATGCAAGTACGCCAAAGGAGGCATGGGATACTTTGTCAAAAATGTATAGCACAAATACGCAAGCCAGGAAAATGCAGCTCAAGCAAGAGTTGCACAATGTGCAAAGAGAAAGTATGAGCATCAATGACTACCACATGAAGGTGAAGAAGATTGCAGATGCACTTGCTTCCATTGGGTCGCCAGTGGAAGATGATGATTTAGTCTCAGTGACCTTGAATGGTCTAGGAAAGGATTATGCACAGTTCCGAACATCCATTTCCGTCTGTGAAAGATTTCCTGATTTTGAGGAGTTGATTGCTCTTCTAATTTCTGAGGAGCAGAGAAATGGTGGTGCATCTTCTTTAGGAGGAACTTCAAAAGAAGCTGTCTTCTACTCAAATGCTGGAAAAGGTAGAGGCAGAGGTAGAGGAGGCCGATATGGAGGCCGTGGTAGAAATCAGAATATGCAACAAACTCAAGAAAACCAGTCCTATGGAGGAGGACGTGGTAACTCTAGAGGCAGGGGGAGCCAAAGAGGTCATGCTGGATGGCAAAGAGGCCAAAATGAAAACAGTAATGTTGAATGCTACTACTGTGGTAAAATGGGTCATATGGCTAAAGACTGCTATAAAAAGCAGAATGACATCATGAATGGAAAATTGCAACAAGGGAATTATGCATCTTCTAGTAGACAGGGTGATGACAGAAATGAGCATTTGTTTATGGTGCAGCACATGAACAATTCTGTGAGAAAGCAATGATGTATGGTATGTTGACTCAGGTGCATCAAACCACATGACAGGTCATGCAGAATGGATGGAGGATGCAAGGAAAATGGAAAAACCAGGATTTGTGGAGACTGGTGATGATACTGGACATCCTATTGTGCAGATTGGAAAAATTCCTTTGTCTATGCAGGATGGGAAAAAGAAATACCTGTCCGATGTATTTCATGTCCCAAATATCACCAAGAATCTGGTTTCTGTTGGTCAAATGGTTGAGCAGGGCTTGTAGGTAAGATTTAATCCTCATGGATGCTTTGTTGAGGACATGAAAAATAAAGGTCGCTTGATAGCAAAAGGAAAGAAGAAGGGCAGAATGTTTACGTTGGATGTAGACATGCCTGAATTGAGTGCAGTAATGTTTGCACATGGGACCAGTGTAGTTGCAGATATTGATATCTGGCATAAACGCATTGGTCATGTTAATATACAGTGACTTAAATCAATGTAGGCCCAAAATATTGTTGCAGGATTGCCCAAATTCAAGGTTGCAGAAATGCATAAGGTATGTGAAGCCTGTCAGTTTGGAAAACAGGCAAGGAAACCATTTCCTAGACATGTTCAAGAGAGTGAGAAGCCTTTGGAAATTAATCCACTCTGATGTGTGGACTACTAAAGCTGCATCTCTTGGAGGCTGTCATTATTTTGTCACTTTTATTGATGACTATAGCAGAAAAGTTTGGGTGTATTTTATGAAAAAGAAAAGTGAAGTTTTTGGGCACTTCAAAACTCTTAAAGCTATGGTTGAAAAAGAAACAGGCATGCAGATAAAATGCCTAAGGTCAGATGGAGGGGGAGAGTACCTCTCAAATGAGTTTGCAAGGTTCCTGCAGGAGCATGGCATAAAGCAGCAATATTCATGCAGTCATACCCCACAACAAAATGGAATTGCAGAAAGGAAAAACAGGCATATTGGAGAGGTATCTCGTGCCATGCTCAATGAAAAAGACTTGCCAGATTTTTATTGGGCTGAAGCAGTTGCTACATCAGTCTACATAATGAACAGGACTCCCACTGCAGCAATACATGGAGTGACTCCAGAGGAGAGGTATACTGGTAGGAAACCAGATATTTCTCATTTGAAAATTTTTGGTTGCATTGCCTATGTACATGTGCCAGATGAGTTGAGATCCAAGTTGGATCCAAAAGCTGAGAAGTGCATCTTTATTGGTTACTCTCTGTAGCAAAAAGGATATAGATGCTATAACCCTTCTACTCGTAAGTTTACAGTGAGCAGAGATGTTGTTTTTGATGAGATGAGTAGTTGGTATAAACCAGTAAATGTGATTGATGATGTAGATGCACAAAATGGTAATGCTGCACAGAATTCACAGCAGCAGTCACAAAATATCAGTGGACCTGGAGCGTCCTCTAGCAGTGGTTCACATTCTTCGCCATGGACAGGCAGATTGAGATAAGGAGAATATTCTCAAAGTAATGCAGATAGTGGTATGCAGGTATCACGAAAAGGAAAAGAGAAGGTTGATCAGCCCATGTTTGATGTGAATGCAGGTCACTCTTATGTGGATGGTGAATCCAGTGGCTCAGAACAGAGCATTGATGATGAGTTGGATATTCCTTCTATTGTTACACCTGGAGTAAGGAAGACCAGGGATGTTTTGAGAGCACCTGGGAGTGAACCTACTTTGCACAGGTCTACTAGAGCTAGGTATCCTGTGGATAGGTTGAAATATGATGGATTTACAGCCATTCACTATGCATATATGGTCAAAGTGATACAGGAACCATAACCCACTTCTTTTGAGCAAGCCATGGGAAAAGAAAAATGGGAGAAAGCCATGGATGAAGAAATGGATGCCTTGGAAGCAAATGCTACATGGGAGTTGGTATATTTGTCTAGAGGTAAAAATGCAATTGGCTGTAAGTGGGTTTATAAGGTGAACCACAATGCAGATGGTTTTGTGAATAGATACAAGGCAAGATTAGTAGTCAAAGGGTATGCAAAAACATATGGCATTGACTATGAAGAAACATTCAGTCCGGTTGCAAGGATGGAAACCGTAAGAGCAGTCATTGCTATGGCTGCATCAAAGGAATGGTCTTTACATCAGATGGATGTAAAGAATGCCTTCTTGCATGGTGATTTCCAAGAAGAGGTATATATGGAGCAGGCACCTGGTTATGTGCATGCTGTTCATCCTGAGTTTATTTGTAGGTTGAAGAAAGCATTGTATGGATTGAAGCAAGCACCTAGAGCATGGTCTGACAAGATAGGACAGTATCTTGTCACTAGTGGCTTTTAGATTTCCAAGGCAGATTTCTCACTTTATGTGAGAAAAACAAAGAAAGATATTATGCTACTTGTCATTTATGTTGATGATTTGATTATGACAGGTGACAGTGATGAAAATATCCTTAATGTGAAAATGCTATTGAAGCAGAAGTTTGAGATGAAGGATTTGGGAGAGCTACGTTTTTTCTTGGGCATTGAGGTGATTAGATTACCAAGTGGGATACAGCTCTTGCAGAGGCAGTATGGATTGGACATGTTGTCTAAATATGGGATGACAGGCTGTAAGCCTATTTCAGTTCCTTTGGAGCAGAATGTGAAGCTGAGTGCAGATGCAGGTGAGCTTCTGGAAGACCCTACTATGTACAGACGCATAGTAGGAAGCTTGATTTATATGACTATTACCAGGCCAGATTTGAGCTATGCTGTTGGATTGGTAAGTCAGTTTATGCAGGCTCCAAGGAAACTGCATTTGGATGCGGCTAGATGTATACTCAGGTATGTGAAGTCCACATTGCAGTATGGACTATTTTATGAGACTGGGGTTCAAATACAATTGCATGGATATATTGATGCTGATTGGGCTGGTACCATTTCTGATAGATGATCTACTAGTGGATATGTGTTCTCTTTTGGGAGTGCTGCAGTCACTTGGAGCAGTAAGAAACAGCCTACAGTTTCCTTATCTAGCACAGAGGCTGAGTACAGGGGTGCAGCAATGGCTGCATGTGAGGTAGCTTGGTTGCATAAGCTACTTTATGTTATGCATCAGTCTACAGATGGGCCAGTTGTCATTTATTGTGACAACATGAGCAGTATACACTTGGCAAATAACCCAGTCTATCATGCTAGAACAAAGCACATTGAGGTGCATTATCACTATGTGCGAGAGAGGGTTTTACTAGGTCTTATTGATCTAGTTTATGTTAGCACAGAGGATCAGGTAGCTGACATATTTACGAAGGCATTGGGCGCAGAGAAGCTGCGCAAGTTCAGAGACCTGCTTGGTGTGCAAGAATTGGGATTGAGCTCGAGGGGGAGTGTTGAGATATCGAGCTCCACTCGTGACATGCCAGGGTGATCGTTGTGCATTTATGTCACCGACGTGTCAGTTGGCAGATGCGGTTGGTACACCGTCCATGAATAATAGCTACATGACAGCTATCCTTATCTACTCTAGTTCGTGGCTCAGTTAGTATGCCACCTTAGTTAGTTGAGTTTGGTTTGAGACCCATATATAGGGTTCTTCTATTTCTTTGTATTTGAGTTCTTTTGGCTTACACAACTAAGAAGAGGAAAACTCTTTTCAGCCTCCACCCTTGTGTGTATTCCCCCATTGTGCAAGCAAGAAAGCTACAAGTGAGACTCCTTCCTTCTCTCCCACAATCTTGACAAAAAGGAGCCGAGAGAAAGAAGCCTTTAGCCAAAGCCTCATTCATTGAGTATGGAGGAATCTTGACTGCTCTTATCCATGAAGCAATAAAGGAGGAATAGGATGGAGAGGAAGGAGTGGATGAAACACCTCATAGGTCACCTCCCCATCATGACAAAGAACAATCGAGTGAGAGGACAATTAGTGAAGAGGAGGGAGAATAAGAAGCTTAGTCTAGCAGAAGGAAACCAAATAAGTCTAAGAAGAAGACAACATAGGAAAAGCAGGAGGAAGAAAGGAAGAAAAAGGAGAAAGCGGATTTGTAGAAAGCCAAGAAAGAGTTAGTGGCAGCCTTCCAGCTGGGAAAATCCCAAGAGGTGGCCATGTACCAAAAGGAAATTAGCGAGCTAAAAGGAAAGCTCAGTACCAAGCAAGAAAATGAGGAAACCTAAAGAAAAAATCTTGAAGATGAAAACCAAGAGTTGGTTGGACTACAACATGAATATAAACACTTAATAATGCAACATGAGAACCTAGAAGCTGAGTCTAGCTAGGCATGGATGAGCTCTCTACAAGAGAAGTAGAAAGAGAGTAGGAAGAGGAAGAGCATCACTAAGAGGTTGAAGACATAGCAGTAAGGGTGATGCTAGAGATAGATGAGCAGGAAAGGTTGGAAAGAGAGATCGAGCACCTAGAAAAGGAGGAGTGGATAGTTCAAAAATGGAAAGAACAGGAATCGGCAATAATAGCCTTAACATAGAGGCAGGGGAGAGCTTCAAGGAGATGACAAAGAAAGTAGAAGAGTGAACAACCTATAGTGAAAGGAGAGTAAAGACCTTGGCATGCCATTGCTAAAAGTAGAGTAGAGGTTGCCCAAGTGGGCTTTGAAACTCAGCAACACACCTTCTTGAATACCTTACTAGATGTCACACAAGCAGAGGAAGGAGAATCCATAGAAGTCATAAAGAAGAAGCTAGGAATAGCACATAAGGCCCTGAGAGAAGGCCTGCAGATGCCACCAAAACTTGTGGGAGTTGGCCTTAGCGTTGAAGAGCAATGCCACTATCTCCTGTTGGAGCAAGACTAACCCCACAATAAGTTGAAGCACTTGGATTCACAAAAGGGGCACAACAAGAGCCAAGGCAGGAGGAAGAGACTAAAATGAACTTTGAAATGGGATTGCAGGAGGAAGAGCTTGTCCCACTGCCTCCTTCCCCATGACCAGATGAGCATCCAACAAGCAAATACCTCTACAGAAAGAAAGGTGACACTGAGAAAGGATTAAAAAAATGGTGTAGGAAATAAGAAGAAGATGGAATGCCAGGCCAGTAATAGCACCACATGTACCTATCCCACCATGCAAGGACGAATTCCTAGCAAGCTTCCATGCCAACCTTGTGATCTGCAAACAGCAAGAAACGACTTGGAACCCCTTTGATCTTAATTTCTAATTTTTTACCAACATGCTTAGAGTTTTTCCCATCAAGGTGGTGATTAATATAGAAGGCAGGCTTGGGGAGAAATGGCTGAAGGAGAGAGAACATAACCCCACTCTATGGGGCACTAAAGATGCTGAATTTTGGCAAAACAAAGTTTTTGAAGTGCTGAGGTCGGTGCCTGGTTATGAATGCCAACCTACATGGAGAAGGCATATTTATGACGTCAACATGGATACTTGGATGACCTTTTGCAACACTCAACACTTCGAGTAGAAAAACCCAAAGTTCATGCCATACCCTCGAAGGGTAGGATTGGATTTTGACTCCAATGTCCATGGCTAGTATGAATTCCGGATAATCTATAATCCGCATTGTACTACATATGAAGATGCCCTTATTTTCACCTCAAAAAATTTGTATGATACCATGGTCCACTTCATCAACGAATTCTCTTTGTGCCACCATGACCTCGCCTTTATTACCACATGTAATTACCTTAGATTGTTTAGGATACTCCTTAGGCAAGACCTCACTTTGCAAGAGCGCAGCCTCCCAGCCCTCCATTTTGATCATAATGCTATAGATAGTTGCGCAATGGCTCGAGTAATGATGCGAGCTGCACTGCTATCTTTGTTTTGCTTAGCTTTTTAGAGGATATGAATGATAGCCACTTCACCCACTGCAAGCATCCATTCCTCTCTACCACCACCCTTCAAGTCCATCTAGACCTCAAGGGGTATCTCCAAAGCCACCAATTCACAACAAATCTATAAAGCATCCTTCTCTGCCTCCCTCTGATGAGATGAAGACTAGCTTTTGTCATGACTATGTAACTAAAAAAAAAGGAGAATGAAAATGGAAAGTGAGAATCACATGAAGACACAACAAGCTGTACATAGACCACAGTCACTGGACCTAGGGGTTCTCAAGTTAGGTGCATCCAATGGCCTCGATTGGCCATGGCTCCGTGTCTAACCCCCTCGCCCTTTTTGATCCCCCACTACACACACTTAGGGCACCTCAAGGGTAGGACATACCTAGGGAGGTAACACTCACCTATGGTCATACCTAGGGTAGGATATACCTAGACATGTCTCCCTAAGCGGCAACCACGACACCTCATTTTTGCACGTACAGGGTCCTCAAGTGTGGGACATCACCCAAGCTTCAGACCCATCTCCCCATTCCACCAACAGAAGCATGATGCACTACGTGATGAGGTAGACACTCCCCCTAGGTAAATCATGTATTCTCTTTTTAGGTACTCTTGTATGCTGCAACCACCAATATCGGAGGCCCCATCATCCACTCAACATACCCTTGGTCTCCAACAACACAATCATTGCCAAGCTCCTTAACTACTACCAATCAACACAAGGCCCCATCATCCACTTAGGCAACCACCCTTCAAAGCACTAGACCCTCAATAACAAAGCCCCACAAGTGCCATGGGACTAGCACTCGTCTAGAAGGAGGGTAATGTTAACGCCCACTCGAGACGAAAGAAAAAGAAGTGAAATACAAATGAAATGGAAGAAGCAAGACATAGAATAAGAAAAGGCACAAGGGTGGCCTCTAAAATCAAGTTAAAGGAAAAAGCACATATTTAAGTGAAAAGCGCCCCAAAACTTTTGTAAAAGAGCGCAAGGTTCTCTCCTATACAAATTGTAAAAGAGTATAGGCTAAAGAAATAGGCCAAGTAGAAGAATGGAAAAGAGGTCCTTGCCACAATGTCCGGTCATGTAAAAAGGGGGATGACTGCCCAACGGATTTTAGGGCATGTATATAAACTCCAAAAAGTGAACGAGAGATCATTCTTTAGTGTGTAGCAACAAGAGACTCTTCTTTTCTTCTCTTTGCCTGCTTGTGTGTGCTTGATAGATGGAGTGTAAGATTGTGATAATGTGAGGGAGTGAGTTGTGGGGGTGAGAGATCAAGGAGATGAAGCTCTCCACCATCTCCCCTCTTCTTCTTCTCTTGTCTCGTGTACAGCTATGGAGGATGGAGCTTGGAGGTGGTGGTTGCTTGAGCTTGCATCAAGAATCATGGAGTTACCGGTGTGCTTGAGGGAGGATGCAACTCATTTAAGCATTGAGGTAAGCTCACTACACCCTAGTAAGATCAAAGGCGTGTTGGCTAGGTGAGAGATAGCCATAGGTGTTCATTTGAAATGCTTGAATGAATAAGCGGCTTGCGATTGAGCGTGAGCTCCCTCTATAGACAGCCATGAAAGCTTCAACTCAAGCTTCAAGTTCTCATCAATTTCTTGAAGTTTCTTCATCATTCTAGCCCTAGGATTACTTCAATGAATATCCTTGAAGAAATTACAAGGATTGAGAAATAATGGTCAAGGATTCATCTTCAAGAGCTTCTATGGAGTCAAAATTTGGGGAAAATTGGTTTAATGCTTTAATCTCAAGCTTTTAAAGCTTTATAGTGGGAGCTCATGCTCAATCGCCAAGACCCACGGACTGCTTATTCTTTCAAGCATTTCAAGTGAGCACAAATGACGTCTTCGATCCTACGGGGGTATAGTGATCTTACCTTGATGCCCAAACGAGTAGCCTCCTCCCTCAAGCAACCCGATAACTCCAAAATTCTAGATGCGAGCTCAAGCAAGCTCAAGCCTCTACCTTCAAGCTCCATCCTCCATAGCCACGTGCGAGAAAAGAGAAGAGAAGAGAGAAGAAGAAGAGAGGAGATGATGGAGAGCTTCTTCTCCTTGATCCCTCACCCTCACACACACTCCCTCACACTCTCACACTCCCTCTCTCAAACATACACAAGCAAGAAAGAAGGAGAGAAGAGGAGATCACTTTTGCCATACACTAAAGAATGAGCTTCTCATTCACTTTTTGAGTTTATATACCAAACCCTAATCCATTTTGGGAAACCAAACCCTTTTTTACATGGACGGCCGTGGCCTAGGCCCTCTTTTGTATTGTCCTTCTATCTTCTTAGCTTCCTTTGTAAGGCCCATCTATCCTTACAATCTACATAGGAGGGAGCCTAATACTCTTTTACAAAAGTTTTAGGGGCGCCTTGTATTTAAATATGTACTTTTGCCTTTGACTTAGCTTTTGAGCTCGGGGGGTTCACTATATATATATCCTCTATATAACGTGTGTTCATAGTCTATTTATAAATATCCTAATTTGTGAAATTTTCTTGAATAAAACACAACCATTTTCTATTCAATATGTAAGTAATCCCTTTATATGACATGCTTTTGTATGTAAAAAATATATAAAAATGGTATTTTAAAAACCTCGTATTTTGAACTCACGTTATATATACATATATTTATGAGCGAACCCCTTGAGCTTTTGAGGCCACCCTTGTGCTTTTTCCTTTGTGTACAATTTCCTTTTGGGCGCCTCTTTTGGCTCCTAACTAGTGTTTTTTCACATTTTCTACTTTTTCTCATGTTGCTGAGGTTAACATTGCCCCCTCCTAGCTGAGTGCCAGTCCCATGGCATGGATGGGTAGTAGTAGCTAAAAAGTGGGGTGGGTGTAGCCAGATGGCTTTTTGAGTTTGTATACAAGACCTTGCTAAGGATGGTGTTGGATGGATCTACCCTTAAAATTGAAGATGGTGTTGGATGGATCTACCCTTGAAATTGAAGATGGTGTTGGATGGATCCCCTTTGGAGAATGGCAGGTGGGCATATCTATATTTGAATTTGAGGATGGTGTTAGATGAATCCCTCTTCTTACCCTCCGAGGTCGATATGACATGATCTTAACCTAGCTTTTCTCTATTCCCTTTGATTGCCTTATCCCTTTACCTATGTTTGTTTAGACTTTACAATTTTAACAGGAGGGAGCTTGGAACTCTTATAAAATGAGTTACATTGCGCCTTGCATTTTCCTTGAGAGAGCCCTTGGAGGCTCTCCTTCATCCTTGAGAGGACCTTCTTCATCCTTGAGAGAGCATCCTTCATCCTTGAGAGGACCTCCTTCATCCTTGAGAGGACCTCGCCAAAATATTCGGGGCTCTCCCACATTTTTTCTAAGCTTGCCTTCTCTAGTTTTCTTGCCTAAGTAGAATGGGCTTCTTCATTCACTTTTTGACTTGGGTTTGGTCTTCCTCTGATTCGTTTCGGCTGCATGGTGACATATTGTGTAACATTACCCTCCTCCTAGACAAGTGCAAGTTCCATGGAACTTGCAGTTGTGAGCTAATAAAGTTTTGGTGATTTAAAAGGAGGTTATGTAAGTCGATGATGATGGGGTCTCATGGGGATTGGTCATGGGAAGAAAATGAGAAATTGGTCAAGGTGGTGGAGGCCGATAGTGAATTTAGTGGATGATGGAGCCTTCGAAGTTGAGGGGTTGTAGCATTTGTATTTACTTGAAAAGAAAAGAAGGTGTACTACGTAGAGATGTGTCTACTTACTGTGTGGCACATTGTGCTCGTGGTAGTGGAACTGGGAGTTGGGTCGAACCACATGCATTAAGCTTGGGTGTTGTCCCACACTTGAGGATCCAGTTCATATATAAGGCTCATGTTAGTGGAACTGGGAGTTGGATAGCTCAGGTGTTGATCCACAGTTGAGGACCTAGTTCATACATAAGGGTGATACGATGAATGTGGCTTAGGGAAACATGTCTAACCATAGGCAAGGGTGACCTCCCTAGGTATGTCCTAAACCTTGATATTCCCTAAGCGTGATGTGGAAAATCAAAATGGGCTGGGGAGTTAGAGATAGATCTGGCTGATCAAAGCCATCGGGCATTGCTAACTTGAGGACCCGTAGGTATAGTGAGTGTGACTTACGTGCGGTGCATTTTCCTTTGATTTTTTCTTCTTCTTTTTTTCACATCGTTGACCTAGCTATTGCAGATATATCTTTTTTGGCATTTGAGGTAAAAAAAGAGTGGCAGGAGGTGGTATTCTTGCAAAGTAGGGTCTTGTCTCAAGGACCTTCAACTAAGGGGCCATGTCCTACTGGCCCCTTTCAAAACTTGGCAATGTGTCTTTAGTTAGCCTTTGCCTCTCTTCTCCCCTGTGCTTTGGTGGCTCTGTTTCTTTGGGCCCTGCAGTGTGTGGTTGGACATGCAACCCGTATCTTAGAGCCGTGTGGGTGATCTCCAGATTTCTTCTTAATGACTCAACAGTCTCCATTTCCTCAGATTGTGTGGCATCCAAGAGAGTGTGGAGGAAGGCGCCTTGTTGGGCTTCTAAAGTCACTCGTGCAGCCTCTGCTGCCATGGTCTCTACTAATACCCTGTCGCCTTCCATAAGGGATAGCTGGTGTGCTAAGTCTCTCACTCTTTCTTCGCTCCTATCCACCCATTTATTTTCTTTTTTCTACATTTCTTCCAAGCTTTCATTGTGCTTGCATGCTAATGCCCTTCACCTCCTCTTCTATTCCTTGATTTCTCTTTCCAAGATTTATTGCTCTCTAAGCTCTGAGGGCACCCTCTTTTCTAGATTTTCTATGTGCTTTTGGTGCCGTCGACTTCTCTCTTATTCTGCTTTGCTACTAGTTGCTTTGCGACATTTTGGATATTTTCATTTTCCTTTTGTAGGTGTTTATACAGCACTACCAACTCATCATAATAGCGTTGTAGGCTCATGAGGTTGTGCATTTCTGTCATAAGCTTTGCTTGCCACCTCTCTTCTTCTCCTCCCTTAGCCTTGAGCTTTTCCTTTAGCTCCTTGATCTCTTTTTGATACATGGCCACTTGCTGGGTTCTTTCTAATTGAGAGGCTACTATTGTCTCTCTTTTGGCCTTGAGCTCAATGAAGGTCGTTTTCTTGTCTTCTTTTGCCCACTCTAGCTATGAAAAGAGTTCCTACACATAGTCATCATGGTTTATAGACAATAACAGTGCGCGGTGGGACCCATGGTTGTAGATGCTTCTATCTTTTTCCTTTTGGGGTTCTGTTTGGATGTAGCATCCACAGCTACATGTATTTTTGCTCTTGTCATGGTTGTTCCTCCACTTGTGCCTTGAGTTGTCTCTTTATTGACTAGAAACTACACCCTGGCCATAAGATTGCTAGCATCCACTGTGGTAGAAGAGCCTTGGGTGGGTGTAGTGAGTGGGGTGGCAGGCAGTAGCGGGTGGGATGGGGTTGATTAGACCCTTACCCTTGCCCTCGTTTACTGGGGGTGGTAGGTTTTTGGGTGCTTGGGCCTTTGCATCTAGGTGGACTCATGGAAACCAGCTCTTCTTCCCTTGAAGGCTGCTCCATTGAGAGGCGGATAGTGAGGGCTATGTCTTCTTCTTCCTTCCTCCTTAACTCCTTGGCCTCTTGCTTTGTTTTCCTCCTCCTTTCCTCTTTAGCCTTCCTGGATTCCTCTTTTACTCTCTTTGTCTCCTCCATCTCTCTCCTTTTTCTTTTTTCTTTGGCACTTTTGGGCTCCCTTGGGGATTTTTTCAAATCAGCTTTTTCTTTCTTCCTACTTTCTTCTTCAACCTTCTTATGTCTGCTTTTTCAAAGCCAAGTATGTTTGAAGAAGTTTTTGCGTTGTTTAAATACATGGAGGATGTTGAAAGGAGAATATATATGCATATGCAATTCAAGTCACTGATCATTATTTTAAACATTAACATTTCTTTTGGTCGTAGGCACCATGGCCAAGTGGGATTAAGTATGGAAACACTACATTTTCCAAGGTGATATCTAGGCAGGGTGAGGTTCTTACAGGCAAGCCATCGATCCTGAACGTCATTGTTCTTTCAACGAGATAGTTATTATTTCGGAATATGATGCATGCAAACTTGTATTGATCGGTTCTTTTGGAATGCCTGTTGTCGGCTTGGCTTGACTTCATTTTCAAGAAAACTATAATATCTTTCATTCTCGTGATCTACTTGCAGCATTGGGTCAAATGGAGAGCTTTCACGATAGAGCTCTATAATGCTTTTGATGCATTGCATGTTGAGGATTCAAAGTCCTATCCTTGGATGTGGATGTTTTGCTATAGCCATGTACTTTTGGATAAGTGGATTATGTAGCATGTTAGAAGTAAACACATCTGCAGCATTGGATGTAGTCAAGTCAATTCTAGTAGATGGTTGCGAAAGAGATCAATCATTCCAAGAGACTAGAGGGTTATCGAGAATAGATCGATGGTCCAAGGTTCCATTCGCAATCGCTCTTATTGTTTTGCAGACCAAGATGGATGTATCAATAATGCTCAATAGTTGAAGCTATAATAGCTTTGCATTGATAATTTGTTTTGTGTAGTCTGTTAAGAGTGACACCATGTATTTGTTTCTATCTTTCTTCACAAGACATGGTCGACATTTAGTTATCATCATGTTGACTCCGTGTTGTTGGCATGCAAGGATGAGAATAGTGCTTGACAAAGACATTGTAACTTGTATTTCTTTTGTAGATGGATCATTCTTTTGCGAGTTGATAGCATGATGTTGCATTGTGACTATACCATAGGATGCACACATTATTAGTTTTCTAATGATGCTTTCACATTCTGTCACCCAAGATGATTCAAAAATTTTAACGTTGTACCAAGTTAAAGCAATAATTTTAGTGATGTTTTTCTGGAAGCCATAGTTTTCCTTTTTTTAGAAGTCTTGAAGGATGCCTTATGAGTTTGTTTCTTCGTAGCATCCATTAATGTTGATGAGAATAGTATGTTTTTTTCATAAAATTGTAGTACATTTGTTCACAGAAAAACATGCTATACTTTGTAATTTTATAAAAAAAGGATAGTTTTATTTTTTGACGAGCAAAGATGATGAATTTTTTCTTAATAGTAATTCTAACAAAATAAATAAATGAAACCAATAAATGATAACATTATTTCAAAAACTAAAAAAAAAAACTAAATGAAATGAGAAAACATGCTATTTAACATGTCGAAGAGTTGGCGCAAATCTCTTTGTAATTAAATAATTATGGAAGAAGGTGCCATTCTCCCATCCATTCAAAATATCCAGTTTATTGAAGTTTTACGTTTTTGTTTTTTTCATTACATTTGAAAGTTTGTTACGCTTTCATTTTTGCCATATGTACAAAAGATCGTTTTCTTTTGTTTTCGTTTTACTACTAGCTACTAATCCTAAAAAGAACAAACGGCAAAGATTTGAATCTAACATTAAGAAACTAAAAAGATAAAGAACATGGAATGAGAAAACATGCTATGTAACATGCTGAACAGTTGGCATAAATCTCTTCGTAATTAAATAATTATGGGAGAAGGTGTCATTCCCCCGTCCACTTAAAATATCCAGTTTATTTAAGTTTTAAGTTTTCATTTTTTTCAGTATGTTCAAAAGTTCATTACACTTTCGTTTTCGCCATACGCTCAAAATATCATTTTTTTTCATTTTCGTTTCACTACTATTTACTAATCCTAAAAAGAACGAATGACGAAGATTTGAATCTAACCTTAATAAACTAAAAAGACGAATGTCAAAATTATTTAAAATAATCCTAAAAAGAACAAATGACGAAGATTTGAATCCTTTTAGCTTGTAAATGCAATGACTAAGGAATTGACATACGCATCTCCACACACTTGTGTATGACCTTTCTCTCTCCTCAAATAAGAGATAAATTTCGTAATGAAGAGAAGGGCCCATACTACTTAACTCTCCCCCCTTTATATAGGGTTAAGGCTTCCTCAGATAAGTTACTCATGAATATCTATGTGCATCGTGGGTTCAAAATAAGATAATTTCAAACTACTATTTTTATTCATTTTTTACATACAAAAGGGTGTAATATAAAAGGGTTATTTACATATTGAATAGAAAAAGATTATGTTTTATTAAAAAAATCAAAGATAAGGATATTAATAAATAGGCATGGAACTCTCGTGATGTAGAGGATATACATATAGTAACTTCCCCTCGAGAAGGCTTCCCAACGTTCAAAGCTTTCCTTTAAGCTTTTTAAAGCTTTTGTAGTTTACAAACTTGAAAAGCCTAAAAGCTTTCAAATGGTCAAGTTTTTCTTAAAAAGTTTTTCTTCAATTTTGTGTGTATACTTATGTTTTCCTTCTTTAACCCAAAAAATAACAAAAAAGATAATTAGAAAATGTCACATAGCTGCACTTGTAAATATTTATAGCTTTATCATTACAGATTTTTGATCCCCTCTACCTTTAAATATTTTGGCCATTTGAAATTAGGAAAATATGGTATCTTGTTGAGAATCAATGTGTCTAGATTGTGGGTCGGGAAAGGGGGCGGGTCTATGATGTGCATTCACTTTTGTCAATTGAATGCAATAAATTTTTTCACAGTTTTTTTGTAAATGATTTTTCCATGGATATAATATTATATAGTTTATATATAGCATATCAAATTTTTTAAAAATATAAATACATGCTATGGCTTGAGTTCTCAAATTTTATAGCCTTCATTCAATTATAGCTCAGTGTTTAGTGCCCATTCAACTGTAGTTGACGAGACTACATTTAATGCACATTTTATTGTAGTTTTTTGACTCCAATGATTAATGAGATAAAGTTTTTTGACTTTGATAAACATGATTTGAAACTTTTTATTTTTTTAGATGTTCGAAAAATTTGAATACTCCGATTAACACGTGAAACTTTTTATTTTTTAATACGTTCAAAAAGGTTTGAAAACTTTGATTAATGTGATAAAACATAATTAAAATATGTTGTATTGCTACATTTGTAAATTTTTTTTTGGTAATGATTATATTGGTGATAAAATATTTACAACATATAAAAGCCATGTCACATGCAGGTAGATAACTTAAGCTGTTTCAACTTTTCCTGATTTGCTGCCACATGCAAGTCATGTGTTGTCAACAGGGTTGTGGCCAATGACATGTCACCATCACTTTTACACGTGCTTTCTCTTGGCTCTTCCTGCACCACAAGCGTTTCTCTCAGCTTCGTCTTGATGCTATGCACAAAGTCTAGGCAGGAAATGTGAGGGCAAAGGCCACCCGTGCGAGTAAAAGTTAGTCCCCTCCCCCCCCCCCCCCCCCCCCCTCTCTCTCTCCTCCTCCCTCCCCACTCTCTTTCTTTGCTTGTTCGTTCCTGAATGGTCATTGTCCCCCAGAGATTGGAGCCCTCCTTTCAACATCAATG
The DNA here is from genome assembly GCF_053477565.2 of Lygodium microphyllum. Classification (NCBI taxonomy): domain Eukaryota; kingdom Viridiplantae; phylum Streptophyta; class Polypodiopsida; order Schizaeales; family Lygodiaceae; genus Lygodium; species Lygodium microphyllum. The sequence goes on along the minus strand of NC_141151.1, from coordinate 72,779,905 downwards.
TCTCTCTAAAATCATGTATATCTTGTTCCTTGCTGCTCATTTTAGTAGATCGAGAAGGATCCTTGGCAAAGGAAACTTGTATGCAAGTCTTTGAAAATTTTAGTCACATCCTAGATTGGAAACCTCATCTCATGGAAGACAACAACACCTTCTCTTTTGCATTTGGTAGCTCTTTGGTGAGAAAAAACTACTATCTTAGAAGATAACCTTGAGTCTATGGCTATCAACACACAACGATAATCTAGGGCATGAAAAACAAGTTTCCTATTGATAACCCTACTCCAAACACTACTCACATTGTTAACTGTTCTTAGAAGGGCCCTTGATATTTGTCTTCACAATGTAGACTAACTGGAAAAAGAAGATAGTGATGATGATGAAGCTTCCATTCTATAGCACATGCCACTAATGTGGTGTGTTGCTAGGGCTACAAAGAGGCCCCAAAGAGACATAATTTCTAGTAGCCTCTTGTGTCTTGGTATGTCAAATCGAGATAATCAATCAATTGGTGGAGCCACTATGTCTCCTATATGTATATAGATGATGCAAGATTTTGTGAGGTTTTTCCCTTTCCCATTGACTTGTCTGAGGTTGTTAGCTCTTTGGTTTTGTAAAGGATGGGAAATAGGGTACATAGGGTGCATGCATAAAAGGTGAAGATACTAATCATTTTGTACCCAATTTTGATATAGTATAAGTCTTTCTTGCTTTATCTCTCTCCTCACAACATTCATGGCTGCCATCTTCTTTCCTTTTTTGTGTTTCTCTCTCTTCTTCTAGTGTTTCTCACACCTCTTACTTATTTCTATCTCTTCCTATAATCTTTCTCTCTCACAGTTCACTTCATGATTGGTTCAGAATGACTTGCAATGAGGTTGTATTCCCCTCACCCTTTGCAAGGTTCTTGGTAGGATATTCTTTATGGAGAGGAAAGTAGCAATTACTATTCTTTGCCTTGCATCTAGCATGAGGCATAGAAATCTCTAAGTATTTTGGATATGGATGCTCAATAGTCTCCAAAATCATATGCGATTTCGCATCTTCCTTGGGTAGAAATGGTCAAAAATTATTGTAATGGCCTCAAATAGAGTCCAAGAGCTAGGTAAAATCAAGGATGGATTCAAAATGCTTCATGGGTTTCCCAATTATTGTGATGCAACCAATGCCATGTAAATACATGGATCTAGAACATGGCTTGGGGCAGAAGCTATGGAGGTTGGAAGAAAACGATTGAGTTCATGAAGACACTGACATGACTGACTATTATACAAGTGAATTAGGTTCCAAGATGGAAGCTTGGACTCATAAACACAATCTTGTGTGTAGACTAAAAACGACAGAGAGACTTTACCGAAGGACAAAAGTACTATGGCATTGCATTAGAAAAGAGAGCAAGTACAATGCTTTATAGGAAATTGGATGGTAGCACTTCTCCTACTGTGCTTATGGGATTCTAGTCTTGAGCCCTCATTGCTCCTTCCAAAGAGATTGAAGTAGGTGTGATTGCAAACATCTCAGCACCCCTCCTCCTAGAGGTTGCACAGAAAAGGCTAAGTGTGGGTATGTAAAATATTACACGGCGCAGCGAACATAATCTGAGAAAGAGATAGAGAGTACACAACAGATAAGAGGAGAATCAGTAAATTCTTTAACTCCAAACAACTGATACAAAGATGGCTCTGCCCACCGGTGCGCTTCCACTATGTGAAGCTTAGATAGCGATCTAGACAGAAGATAGGTGAAGAGCTTAAGGCTAGATGAGTGAGTGATGGCTGCGAAGGGGTTTAGCTTTTATAGCCCGTGAAGGTCGTTAGGTCGGTGCTGACCAACCTACCATATGAGCCTCCACTAGTCGGCCATGGAATATTCTAGGGAATATTCCCTTTACCATCAGGCCGGGGGCGCTGCCCTCGGACCCCCGCCAGGGGGGCCGCTGGCCCCCCTGGGACCCCCCAGCTAGGGGCCGCTTCCGCAACCCCCGGACCCCACAAAAGGGGCCCCTTTTAACTCCCTTACACCACAACTCGATGCAATGCGCCTCGAGTTGCTACCAACTTAACCACTCCGTCTAACCCAAAGATTAGACCCACAATGGTCACCTTTTTGCCATCCGGTCACATAGACCTCATCTGATATACAAGTCAGGACTCCACCAATGTCCGGGCTCACACTTGGCTTCTCCTCATAATGGGGGCCTTACAATTTTGAGCACCATGGATCATTGGTAGCACCTAATGAGGGTGGGGCATTGATCATATCTAACATGTATCACAAACATGGTGGATATCCAGAGGTTGTAATAGGGGCCTCACAAAGTGTATAGAGGCTGTAGTACAAGGCTACATGAGGAGTTTACAAGTTTATGTCCGAAGCATTAGGGCTAGGCAATACAATGCTAAAAAAGTTTATCCGAATAGAAGGGCTGATGAGTTTTGTCCTTCTCCTAGTGGTGGTCTTCTTCTTCTTCTTCTTCTTTTGCTCCATGTTCTTCTTCTTCTTTAATAGCAACTAGATAGGCCTTTTGAGACCTCTTTCTGGTGTGGTAGAGCTTCTCGGTGTGTTTGGTCCTTTTGCAAAAGTCATGGAAAAGTTGGTCCTTCTTGCCTTTGTACCTGCTAATGCTTGTTCGTCTCTAGAGGTGCTTGGTTCTTCCTTATTTTTTAGCTTCTTTTCCTCCTCTAACAGTGATGCTTGGATATCAATGAGCTTAGGATTTGGCATATTGATTAGAGTTGTTGACACATTATTATATTCAGGAGGCAAACTTTTAAGTAGAACACCAATGCAAACATCTTCTTTCATTTTAATGTTGATTCTTGCAAGCTGGGTTAGAAGTCATTCCATGTAATTTAGATGTGTGGAAAGTGATGTGATGGACTTCATTTCAAGCCTAAAAACCATACTTTGATGACTTAGACTGTGCACCAAACAAAGTGTCAAGTCTCTTCCATGTATCATGTGAAGTATCACAGTTATCCACATGCACTACAAGGGTACACACATATAGTGATGCTAAGTAGCGACGTTTTTTTTTCGGCATCGATATTAGTGTGGCTAAAAATGTCGCTATTAGTGTCGCTATTTAGCGACGCAAATAGCGACACTAATAGCGACGACTTACTGCGGTAACATTTCGCGAAAACCCGAACATTTCTTTCAAACGAGTGCGCGAAGGCGGAGAGAAAGAGAAAGGGAGGTGAGCAAGATAGGGAGGTGAGCAAGGAAGCAAGCCACGAGCCGCACGTGAGGAAAGGAGTGTCACCTGCATGAAGAGGTCGTGGAAGAAGAAGAGAGCATGACGGTATGCCCTGTTTTGGTTTCTTTACAATCTTTGTTTTGCTTTGCAATGCAGGTTAGAAAGTGTTGGTTTCTCTTCGATCTTTGTGTTGCTTTGTGTTGCTTTGCAATGTAGGTTAGGAAGTGTTGAAAGAGAGAGAAATGGAAGCGAGTGTTTTCAAAATTTTTCTTGTGTTGGTATTTATTCTTTGCAATGTAGGTACGAAAATGTATGTGTGTGAGCATAGTTTAGAGCCGACCTCAAAGATAGATAAGTTTAGAGCCGAACTCAAAGAGATAGGTACAAAAATTTTAAAAAAAAAGACCTGAAATATATATAGTGGAGTGGCACGCAATGCAAATTGGCCATTCACCGGAAACGTCGTTTGTCCATAGAGTATGTGCAACGGTATGGAGAGTTTTGAGTTGAGATAATTGACCAAGCAGTCTTGAATTACGAGATTGCGGTAAGTTCTCTCTCATTACTATATGAGATGTAATTGATTTAAGTATAATAGTTTGGGGTTATCTTAGAAGTTAGCTCCTTAACGTCCTTTACAGGGTCAGGGCCATGTCAATACATTGCAGTCCGCATATCTCTTGCGTCCAGTAAGACGGGTTCGTCCGCGCTCTATACAAATGCCGTCCGAGATAACTAACTGTCTCATAGAAGGTGATAAATCTCAACCCCCTTCTATGGGTGAGAATGCTAGAGACATGGATGATCCTCCTGCTTTTTTGAGCTCGAGTTAGAGGACATGATCGAATCATTGCTTCCGATGGACTCGAAATCCCAAGATCCTTTGATTGCGGAGGCTGCCATTCCATTGTATGATGGGAGTCGGGTATCCTGTTTGAAGACACTTCTTGCATTATTGAGTATACAAACTAAGTATGGATGGAGCGATGCGAGTGTGACAGAGCTATTCAGGTATATTATGATGTGTATGATTCTTTATTGAAAGCCATTAAAATGTGCTATGTAGTACTCTAATAACGTGCTTCATTGCAATTTGTAGAACATTGAAATCTTACATTTTGCCTACCCAAAACACGATGCATGAGTCTCGTGATGATGCAAGACAAGTGCTGCGAAAGCTAGGCATGGTTTATAATTGCATTCATGCTTGCCCCAATGATTGTGTTATCTTCCGGGGAGAGTTTGAATTATTGGCCACATGTCCCAAGTGCAGTGCGGACAGGTATCAAAATGACTTGCAAGGACAGACTGTTCCGTAGAAGGTTTTGAGGCACTTTCTGCTGATACTGCGTGTTCGTCACATTTTTCGGACGAAGAGTTTTGCAAATTTGACTACATGGCATGCGGAAAATCAATCCACTGATGGTGTACAGAGTACACCAGCTGACTCTGAAGCATGGTATCACATTGACGAGACTTTCCTTGACTTTGCAAAGGAGGCGAGAAATCTACGATTCGGTCTTGCCATGGATGGGGTAAATCCTTTTGGTTTACGTTCCACCTCCTATAGTGTATGACCCGTGGTCCTTGTTAACTACAATATATCACCATGGATTTTCACCAAGAAAGGACACCTTTTTCTCAGCTTGCTTGTGCTTGGACGATACAAAGTCAAGAATATGGACATCTCACCTATGGAGATAGAGGATGGGTTTTTTGAAAATGAAGCAGAGTCCTCATTTTGTGGAGAATTTTGTATAGATCTCCCAATGTATACTGAGCTATGTCAAGATGAGATTGTGGTACCTTAAACAAAAGTGACTCAATTAAAACGTTCCTCCCACTACAGCAATGCCAATTTTTGCAAATCGATTAGGACAGTTTGTATGTTTTTGGAGTATGGTGTTTTGTATTATCTAAATTTTTTAAATTATTTTAAAATGAAACATTGCTAATTAAGTCTTAGTTTTATTATGTCTTGCAATTCATTATCTAATATTATTATTTTTCCTTGTATGTGTAGGTTTAGGATTTGGGCACGGACAACAGGATGAGTAATGAATTTACAAATGATGACATTGACGCGATGCTAGCGCGTTTCTCACCGGAGCAGCTAGCACGGGTTAGAGATAGAGCCGATGCAGAGCTTTCCCGTTCCACCTCTGCACGATCGGCAGACTCGGTTCGATGCTTCGGTCTCTAGTAGACGCAGTCACAGGTCTCGCTTTGCTTTAGAGTCACGTAGTCGAGGAGGAGGCAGCTCCTGTTGTGGGGATACAGATGCAGTCTCTCCCACTCGCACTGCCACCAGGGAGTCGACACCGTCTTTCACTGGTAGTGGTGGGCAGACGTCTACTACTCCCACTCCTTCACGCACCCCACCGATTACTCCCAGGGCCGACAAGAAGTACACGAAACCCACTCCTCCAGGCATGTATTTTCGCATTCTTTTTCACAGTAGCACTTCTCAATTCAAGTTGTGTTTGATACATTTGTATTAATGTCATGAAAGTACCCGTTTGCAAAATCTTGCAGGTTGTTCGTATCTCATAGATAAGGCCTCTGGCCATTTATACATGAATGATGATGGAAAAGCTGTCATCTCTAGGATGGATGAGTTGTGCTAATAAGTATTTTGGCACAACATTACAGACAAGTGGAAGGAGATCCCAGATGCCAGCAAGGAGTACATAATCCATAAATTGTATCGAGAGTTCCCTCAGCCCTCTAACAATGATAGATTTTTGAGAGGGTGGATGATGATGCGTATGCGTGACTATCAGTCGCATAGGCGGTTTGATGCATGCGAAGCAGTTAAGCATGGAAAATCGAAGCCGGAGTGGCTGGATACAGAGGACTGGAGTAATCTCTAGGATGAGGCGACATCCACTCCAGACAAGTGGAAGCAGCAGAAGGACGCAACAAAGGCACGCTTGGACGCATGATCGGTGCATCACCTTGGTAGCGGCAACCATGCAACATTTCTGGCAGATTTTGTAAGTATTAATAGGGTAGAGTACTCTAATTTAATGATATCCATGTTGATTTATGTATTTCGAACATGAATCTCAAGTGCGTTGTTTTTCAATGTTTGTGTGCTACAGCAAGGTTTTACGAATCGCGACCCGACTGCACTAGAGGTGACATACGGGGAGAAGCATGGCTTGAGTGCCCTGATCGAGAAGCTCTATGCTCGCGGAGGACCGGTAAGTAGTAATAAATATCATTCCTAATTTGAGAAATCTGTCATTATATGTCAGTTTGTATTTGGTATCCACAATTATATATGTATTTGTTGTTGCAGACTCCCTTTGCTATGCCATTACAACGAGAGGAGTTTTCTGAGGCGGATGAGTCGTAGAGAGCAGATTAGGCTACATAGGATTACTCCCCATCTTATATTATGTAAGGCCTTATGGCCTCTATCCTCCATATGTAATCGCTAAGTGTATATGATTCGGACTTCTATGTTGTAGCATGACTCCATATTTGCTTTGTCGCAGTAGCACTTCTCAATTTAAGTTATGTTATTTTCTTTATCAATGCAGTGCAGATTTGTGTTAATTAATGTCATGAAAGTACTTGTTTGCAAAGTCTTGCCATTATTTGGGATCGATTGTCTAACTTCTTTGACAGCAGGAATTGTCTCTTAGCCCTATGTGGCTCTAACTGTGGCAGGGCTTCATCTGCAGCGCTGCCACAAAAAAATTATATTTTCTGCAACCGTCGGTATAAGCGTCGAAAAATAACTCTGCAATCTTCGGTATTAGTGTCAGAAATTCCTTTGTAACCGTCATTATTTTCTTCGCTAATTACCGACGAAAATAGCGAGGCAAATAGTGATGGTTTTGTAGCGACGCTAATAGCGATGACGGGGATATTTTCATATATAAAGAAAACATCATTATAAACATCGTTATAGCATGTATATGTTGTATTGATGGTGGATATAGCTCTCATCTAGCTCTAGTTTGATAATGGCATGAGCCTTATCATCATTATTTTACCAAGTGACTGCAAGGTCCACATCACGAGGCTTCTTCTCTTTGCCAGTGGTGATGGCACAAAGGCCCTTCTTCATTAGGATGAGCTTGATGCAGGTGCCAAGTGTGAAATCCGACCCCTTTGAAGCAAACTGTTGAAGAGTCCTTGCCCATGCTAGAGTTGGAGGATCAACTGCAAATCAGTCTTCAAAATTCTCAAATTTCAACAGTAGAAGACTTGACCTTGAGTGTACTTGATAAGCACAAGTGCCAAAAGACACTAGATGAATAGCATCAAGAGATACTGATGCTTGTGGCTCGAAGCTTGAGACATTCAGAATCTCCCCTCCTTGATTTGATGCTGAACAAAGTACTGGACAAATTTTGATTCAGTGGATTAGAGTAGCAGAGGCTTGGTTTGAGTGTAAGGAGAGAGAAAATAATGGAAAGATGAAGCTTTGAGTTCTTGGCTATGGTAGTCATAGTTAGGGTTTGCAGGGCAGCCTGGTTTTTCATAGATTGCAAAAGTTGTAGTGCATCATTTCCAAAACTTTTGTTATAGAAATGAAGCTTACTTCATGGGTTATCAATGACCTATGATGGGGGTCAATGTTGCATTGCGTAGAGAGAGATCAGGGAGTATGATCAACACGGGTGTAGTTCTGGATAGCGTGACGAAATTTAGCAATGCTGAATTCAGCATATGATGGCCAATGTTGCACTCTGAGGTGCCAAGAACCAACACCTTGAGTAGAGAAACAAGTCCCTGGAAGGAATCATGAGCTGATATGGGATAGATGTGGAGATATAATAGCTCCAAGCAAGGTTGGTACTACTTGGCTATGGTTGCGATGGAAGGTTGGTGAAGATAGAGTAAGAAAATAAACTCACTGGTTGGACTTGAGCAGAGCAGAGTTGGAGAGAGGTTGGAAGGGAGGTTTACTAATCTGAATTGATGTATGTCATGCTCACCATGGCTCTGATACCATGTAAAAACATGGATCTAGAACATGGCTTGAGGCGGAAGCTATGGAGGTTGGAAGAGAAAGAGTGAGTTCATGAAGACATTGATATGACTAACTGTTACAGAAGTGAATTAGGCTCCAAGATGGAAGCTTGGACTCGTAAACAAAATCTTGCCTATAGACTGACAATGACATAGAGACTTTACTGAAGGACAAAAGTACTATGACATTGCATTAGAAAAGAGAGAAAGTACAATGCTTTATAGGAAACTGGATGGTAGCACTTCTCCTACTGTGCTTATGGGATTCTAGTCCTGAGCCCTCATTGCTCCTTCCAAAGAGACCGAAGTAGGTGTTATTGCAAACATCTCAACATGCCACACACTTGAAACTTGAATTGCCTCCACTAGAAAGCGGACCCGATTGGTTCAATTGCTATGGATACTACAATATGGTAGTTTAAGGCAATATTGTGGATATAGACATGCATTTTCTCCATGTCAACATTGGGTGGCATGGGTTTGCTCATGAAACCAGAGTGCTGCGTAACTCTACCTTCTTCAAGCTTTGCCACAAGCAAAGAAGATTGATAGGTCCTCCATTCCAGTTTGCTAAACTACAAATTAGAGAGTTTATTATTGGTGATGGTGGATACCTCCTTCTACCATGGTTGATCACACATTTTCAAAGGGATAAGTTGACCACTGAAGACCGTGCAACTTCAACTATATGAGGACTTCCACCAAGATTAATGTTGAGCATGCTTTTCGAAGACTCAAAAACTCTGGGCTCTATATAGGTAAAACCATCTAGAATCCTGAACTTCATTCTTTGTCCAAAATTGTAAATGCATGTTGTATTTTGCACAACATTCTCATTGACTACGAGGATGAAGTACAGGTCATGGAATTGTTAAATTTAAATGATGCACTAGTCGACAACCCTCATATTTACTACATTGATTGGGATAGTGAGGTCTTCTTGGCTTCCCAGTTCACGGAGGGAGCTTGTGAAGGAATGATCTCATGGGGTACACAAACCTTGTGAGGGAGGGCAATGATATTTTAACATTTTCTCATCTCTTATTCATTGCAATTTCTTTCCCATTTTAGGATCCATTTGAAATGTACATTTTTCCATTTCTAATATACTATTGCTTCCGCAATTCTCTTTTTTTTGAACATGTCTTCAACCATCATTTGCACATGTCTTCGATAAACTTTGTATCTCTTATCATGATCAATAAATCTAACAATACATCAAGGTCATAGTACATGATGGACCTTTTGTAGTATGATAATTCTTGCTCAGGTAGCCATGACTCCATTAGTACACATGCTATACTCATAGTGGTGGATTGCATGCATTTTCATTAGGCAATGACTACGATCAAAACTCAAAACACACTTGATATACTTTGTATCAACATCATTATATATAAAAGCATGTGCCTTGTTAGTTCTCCAACTTGTAATGATTGCCATGCACATTGAGCTCACATAAGAAAAATTTGTGTGTGTGTGTGTGTCCGTGCAAACATACACCACTTCAAATGGTACTAGTGTGTGTTTCATGCACACACAATTGTAAAGTTTCCCAATGGGCAAGAATCGATAAGACAATGTGTTGGATATTGATGAGACAATATGTACACATTGTAATGAAAGAAATACAAAATAAGATTTTCAATGGCATATCATATATAAGACTAAATGACAAAATGCCAAATCCTAGAATCTATTTGCTAGCTTGCCAATAGATGTGGTGACCTCAACAATGCAACCAACAATGATATTTGCAGCCTCCAAACCAGTATCTCTAGTTGCCTTTAGTCCCTTATCATGACATTTCATGCACACTTCATTAGATAGCTCCATTCTCTATAGAATGTTTGAGGTTGCACATTTTAGGCCAACATCTACCTCTTGTACCCTTTTCCATGTGTGCTTGGGCACACTTGTAGTTGATGTGTTGAGATTGCTTTCATTGGCATTCAAATCTATATCCTATTGAACGTAAACTACTAAATAGATTTTCTTTCATTGGCTTCATCTATTGAGTAAAAATTTAATTACGTACCAGAAACTTTGCAGGGATGTGCATATCCATGAAAACCACCCAAAATAAGTTAGAAATTAAAAAACCTAGTGGATCACATGAATCTATAATGTGTGTTGTAGGGTCCACAACATGCTTGTGTCCAAAGACACCTCCATGTAATCATACAAGTGACGGTCAAAGTTCAAGTATCTGAAGTTCTCCTTCTTCTTGTCATTAGATAACACCATCCAATAGCTATTCTTCCCACTAGGTATATGGTGGTCCTAGTCAAATTTTTTCCAGTACGTAGATCGCAATTTGCTCCACTTTAACCATGCTCACTCCCAAGAAACTACAAGTCCCCTCTACTCTGACACTTGCATGCCATGTCCTCCCATTGCTCTTATTAGGTCTTGACTTTCAAGCCCAACCCCCTTGATTACGTGCATCGTTGTGTGCATGTTTAGCTTGCACCAAACAACATGTGGAGCAAAAATCCTAGACAAACCTCAGAGTGTTCCAAGCTTGAGCGGTCTTCTCATCGTTGTTTGCGTCAGTAGGGGCAACCCCTTTGTTGCTACCTCTGCATCTCCTATTCCCTTCGTTTGGGCCTACAGTAGTAAAAATTTGAGTTTTAGAGTTTTGCGATGGAATGGATGAAGGAACAAGGGGTCTTGAGGGCGGTGCAAATGTGCTGGATACATTGCTCGTATCACTTGAAGATATAGGGATGTCTTGGACAGTACTAGATGATGGAACTATAGAGGGTGGGCATGGAGTAGGAGGGTCATTGACTAGGGAAGGGGTTAGTCCAATTTACTTAGGATATTGGAAATTTGTAGAAGGGAATGGAAGAGGTGAAGGCCAAAAGAATAGAGGGTGGGAGGGCTTGACAAAAGGAGGAGGACTAGGAGCGACACATTCAAAAGCACTTCCCAAAGATGTTGTGGACAGTTGTTGTGGGGTTATGGGAGGTTGGAATGGTAAGGCTCGTATGGTGGGAGAAGAAGGTGTTCATGGAGCTAAAGAGGGCACAAACATAGGAAAATTGAACATAGACCTCTCAAACTCATGAAATGCCTCATCAAGGTCTTGGGTCAATGGAACAACATCAACACTATCATTATCAAAACCACTTGATAGGCCATGCAAGTCATGTGACGGACGCGGCACAAGTGAAGCAGGAGCCCTTGCTACGGGCGGCTTGGGGAGGTCTTACGTGGAAGCCAAACGGAAACATAATGACATTGTGGCAAGAAATGAGGGCACTTGGAAATGAACACTAGATCAATTATTGCAAAGTAGATAAATTTATCAATAAACATATTAGCTCATGAAGTTGAACAATCACCCTTGCACAGTAGTTGGGCATTATGTTTATGGATGCAACGAGAGGTGGCATGTGTAGCTTGCATTAGAGGAAAGCCATTGAAAAATATGGAATGCCATACCAACATTGAAGCATTTATGATTCACAATACACCACACATTTTGTGCATAGTGTCAAAATTCTAACTCCATTTCAAGCTATGCATGTCCAAATTGTTGCATGTTTAAAATATCATCACATTGAGAATGAATATAGTCCACTTTTCATCTATCTATATAAGAGCAGAAAGAAAGAGCGTGTAATGAAAACATTTACAAAATGCATGTAATTTCATAAACCTAATCCATACTTGACTTGAAGGTGTGGACATTGCATCCACATAAATTACAGGTTTTATTAAAATGCATTAAATGTCCATGTAGGGTTGGACATTCATATAGAGAAAGTTGAAAATCATAAATCATCGCAAATCAAATCCTTTCAACTAAATATGTGACAATCGGAAGTAAAACAACCTATTAGCTTAATTGGTGTTGATGGGATATATACTATGCATGAATGTGTGGTTCAAATACTAAAGAAGAGCAGATGTTGGTTTCCCATTTTTATATAGGTGCAATGTTAACATACTATGGTAAGGGATTTTTTGCACACTGTTTGAAGGCATTGTGTACTGTTGTTGTCACTATACCACATCACCATAGTGGATGATTTAGTTTAAGAAATTAGTTAACAGAAGCTAGAAAATGATTTTATGTGTG